>NW_004949122.1:3220421-3232034 GCF_000317375.1 Microtus ochrogaster | reverse complement strand
TTTTTTTTTTTTTTTTTTTTTTTTTTTTTTGAGACAGGGTTTCACTATCTAGCCTTGGCTGTCCTGAACCTCAACTCTGTAGATCAGGCTGTCCTCGAATTCAGTGATCAACCTGCCTCTGCCTCCTGAGTACTGAGATTAAAAGCATGTGCCACCACTGCCTGTATTAGAAAGTTCTAATTCTTAAATACTGGATTTGATACTTAAAGTCAAAGAGAGAGAAACTTTAAATTCTTTACTTGGGAAGCCTGTAAGGGCAACTCTGGAAAGCTAAATACATCAGGATAACACAGAACTCTGTGTTCCATTTTGTTAAAGGATGAACAGAGCAAAGGGTTGTTCATTCAGTTTTACCATCACTAGCTGGCTTCACCAAGTCAAGCATCTGGCACAACAGATCATGGAATGGCAAAGGCTCAATGCCCATGGCTTCCATTCGTTCGCACTGCTCTTCGTAGAAGTACTCCAGCTCATACATGGAAAGTATACCGTCTCCATCCACATCCATGCAGCGGAACCAATACTCAATGCTAGAAGGTAAAAGAAGAAAATTAACATGGACCTGATAGAGGTTCTTTAGTTACTCAAGTGCTATTGCATGTTTTAAAAGTAAATTTACATGTTTGTTACAAATATACCTTGATGTGGGGTTCCCCTCTGTATGCTATGAATATGTTTTATTACCATTGATTATCAAAGAAGCTGTTTCAGCCAATGGCTTAGTAGAGTAAAGCCAGGTGGCAAATCTAAATAGAGATATAGAAAGTAGGTAGAGTCAGGGAGATGCCATGTAGCTGTCGAAGGAGAAAGATGCCAGCCACCAGCCAGAACTAAGCCACAGCCTTGTGGTGATTTATAGATTAATAGAAACGGGCTAATTTAAGATGTAAGAGTTAGCTAGAAATATGCATAAACTATTGGCCAAACAGTGTTGTTATTAATATAGTTTCTGTGTGATTATTCGTGTCCACATAGCTGGGAATGAATGCGCAGTTTCTGTCCACAATACCTAGTTATAAAGGGTTGTTAGAAGAAACAATGGAGGGTGGAGAGATGGCTCAGCTACTAAAGGGTAGGGTTCACAATCAGAAATAAAAGGAAAAAAAGGAAGGTCTCTTCTTTCTTCTATTTTTATATTTTTGGTTGTGAGCCTAGCCTTTAACAGCTGAGCCATCTCTCCAGCCCCTTCCTTCTATTTTTAAATTCCAGAGTTGGTCATTTCCAAAGGCCAATCATTTTGATTTTTATCTTGTATTTTCAGAGCACTAGCCCACATTCCTCTCCATTTTTCTGTTTCAGAACTGTGTATTGATTTTATACAAGAAATGAGATTTTGGCCTGTATCACTTCCATTCACTTAATGCAGTGAGCTTGTTTATTATTCAGAGTTAAAACAGTACATTCCTTCTAACTTGTTATTGTATCAAATCTCTACCAGGTGTTTAGATCCACATTCAGTCACATCAGCTATCCTAACAACTGAATTTTCTTTAAGTAGTTTCCTCTGACTGATTCTCCTATGGTCTGTTTGGTCTCTATGCCTGGTTCACAATTTCATCTTGAAGTTCCTTCCACTGCTGTGTCTCTTGGACCTCACATTTCCTCATCCTTTGACATGGCACCTTATCTAGAAATATCCTACAAAAGAGTCATGAGGCAAGTTTTTCTGTGTATCTGTGTGTGTGTATGTGGAGGCTAAGGTCAGCACAGGGATCTTCCTCACCTGCTTCTCAACAGGGCCTCTCACTAGCCAAATGGGCTATGGTAGCTGTCTAGTGAGCCCCAGGGGTCTGTCTACCTGTCTCCATCTCCTCAGCACTGGGACCACAAATGTGTGCCATGCCTGCCTTTTATTTATTTATTTTTATTTATTTTTTATTGGTTTTTTCGAGACAGGGTTTCTCTGTGGCTTTGGAGCCTGTCCTGGAACTAGCTCTGTAGACCAGGCTGTCCTCGAACTCACAGAGATCCGCCTGCCTCTGCCTCCCGAGTGCTGGGATTAAAGGCGTGCGCCACCACCGCCCGGCTCCTGCCTTTTATTTTAAAACAAACAAACAAACAAAACATGAATTCTGACGATCAAATGAAGATCTAACCTTAACCCTAACCTCTAACTCTAATCTTAACCTTAGTCTAACCTCTAAAGGTTAGTTCATTCTGGCATGGCAAGCAATTTACCAAGTGAACCATCTCTCCAGCCCATAATGTTTTTTGATCTTGCATTTATTTTTTCCTTTAAAATTACTTATTTTAAGTAAGTTATTAATATGTAATCTAAGGTGGCCTTTAACTCCTAGGCTCACATGATTCTGCTGTTGCTTGAATAACTGGACAGCAAGGACATGGCTCTCCTGACTCAGATCTTGGATATGGAAAAGGTTCCTTTTTCTAACTTCTTCTACTCTGGTATTTTGGCTAATTCTAGAATTAAAGATTATTAGTGCTTTTCATTCAGATTTTTTTACCTTTTTTTTTTTACCTTAATTTGAGGGTGTCTCACATTGTATAGTCCTGGTTAATATGGAATCATGTAGATCAGACAGACCTGGAAATCAGAGAGATCAGCCTGCTTCCCAAGACATGGGACTAAAGGTGTGCTCACCACACCCTGCCTTCTTGCAGTTTTTTTTTTTTAAACAGGGTTTTTCTCTGTAACAGCTCTTGTTGTTCTAGAACTCGCTTTGTAGACCAGGCTGGCCTTCAACTCACGAGATCCACCTGCCTTTGCCACCCAAATGCTGGGATTAAAGGCGTGAACCACCACTGCCCGGCATTCTTCAGATTTGTAAAGGCACAATTTATAGTCTTGGCTGGGCATGGTGATTTCACAAAAAGAGTTAGGAAGTGTATTTTCTTTTTCTACTTTATGGAATAATTTGAGGATGAGTATTAGTTCTTTAAAGGTCTGGTAGAATTCTGCAGCAAATCCATCTATACCTGAGCTACTTGATTTTTAGATAATTATTTTTAGGTGTGTATTTTCAAAAACTAAGTGCTCAGTTTTATGTGTGTCTGTGTAGGCGTATGTGCATGCAAGTGCAGGAGTCCACGGAGATGAGAAGCATTGTTCCCTGGAGCTGGAGGAACAGGTGGTGTGAAACACCTGACATGGTGCTGGGAACTGAACTCTGGTCCTCTGCAGTATGTGCTCTTAACCTCTGAGCCATCTCTCCTGTCCCAGAACTAGACTACATTTTGTTGAGGGTTTTATTATCATTTTTAATTGGTCTGATTGTTTATCATAGATGTTTTTATATTATAGTATCTTGGCTTTACATAGGTAGTTTATATATACATACACATATATAATCTATACACTTAAATTTTAGACTTTTCTATTTAATGGAGTAAAAAATTGTTAAGTTTTTTAAGTTATGCCATTATAATTTTCTAAATTCAGTGGTATCTATTGTAATGTGTTTCTTTTAATTTCTAATTTTGCTTTGGTTTTCTCAATCAATATTAATTTTATTTTCAAAGAGACAACTCTTTTTTTTTTTTTTTTTTTTTTTGGTTTTTCGAGACAGGGTTTCTCTGTGGTTTTTTGGAGCCTGTCCTGGAACTAGCTCTTGTAGACCAGGCTGGTCTCGAACTCCCAGAGATCCGCCTGCCTCTGCCTCCCGAGTGCTGGGATTAAAGGCGTGCGCCACCACCGCCCGGCTCAAAGAGACAACTCTTTCATCCATCTTTTGTATTTTTCATCTGTCATTAATTTTGCCCTGCTCTTGATGGTTTATTTCCATCTACTGCTTTTGCCTTTCCAAGGTCTTAAGATCTAGTTTTTTTTTTTTTTTTTAAGGCCCGTGGAACCATAATCATCCCTTAGGGACAACCTTTTCCATCCAATAGGTTTTGTATGTTGTGGCTTCTTTGTTTCTTTAGTGATGCACTCATCATCCAATATTGTTTAATCTCCACAAATTTAAGAGTTTTTTTAAAGTTTCTCTTGCTATTAATTACTAGCTATATTTTATGTGGTCAGATAGAATACAAAAAGTTAATTGAATTTTCCAATATTTATGCAGACTTGTTTTATGCAGTAATATATAATCTATTTTAGACAAAGTACTATAAGCTGTTGAGAAGAATGTATATTCTATAATGCATGGATGAAATGTTTTGTAAATGTTTAAGAACAATTATTTATGATGTCATTTAACTCCATCTAGTAGTATTTGTTCTATCTATGTATGAATTTAAAATAGTTATTATTTACATGCATGTGTGTGTAGATAATGGCAGAGGCTAGAAGCAGAAGTGGGTCTCCTCTGGAGTTATAGGCAGTTGTGAACCACCTGACTTAAGTGTTGGATTGAACTCAGGCCTCTAGAAGAGAAAGAGGTGCTCTTAAATCACAAAGTCATCTCTCTAGCCCCTGTTATCTTAAAAAGATTTTATTTTTACTTTATGTGTATGAGCGTTTTGCCTGCACACATGTGTGTGCAGCAGTGTGTGTTTGGTGCCCTCTGGAACTGTAACTAAGAATGGTCCTGAGCCACCACAAGGGTGCTGGGGCTGAAGGTAAGATTCTCTGCATTTTTATATGCTGAGCTACGGCTAGGCCTGGTCACTTTACTAGGCAGACACCATGCTCTTTCTAAGCTTTGTGCATGTGTTTACACAACAAAAACTTACCTGGTAGGGTTCCGTTTGTCTTCCTCAGAAATCAAAAACCAAACAAAATCTGCATAGCTCATTCTTCCCTCTTTTTGTACTGTCTTTCCTCTGAAAAAAACATGGTTATGAAATTTCTTGAGCAATTAAGAAATAAAATAACATCACTGTTTAGAAATGTACTAAATTAAAAAAAAAACTCATAAAGCTGGATAGTTTAGAAAGTGCAACCCCTTTGAAGCCTGTCTTATTTTCTAAGGCCTACAAGGTCCAACTAGAAGGTATTTGCCTAATTATGCTGCTTTTGTGGTGTTAGAGTTTGAACTTAAAGCCTAATACAAGGCAAGCAAGTTCTCTACCTCCGAGTTACATCCTTATCCTTCTTTTTACTTTTAATTTGTTATTTAATTAATTAATTTTTATGAGACAGGGTCTCAGTATGTAGCCTTTAGTGGCTGGAACTCAATATACAGGCCAGAATGGTTGTGAACCGACAGAGATCCATTTGCTTATGTCTCCAAAGTGTTGAGATTAAAGGCATCTGCCACCATGTCCAGCTTACTGTTATTGAAAGGTCTTATTAAACTGCCTAGGCAAACTTTGAACTGACTGTGTGGTCCAAGAAGGCTTCAGTTTGTGAACCTCCTGCCTCAGCCTACTAAGTATCTGGGGATTATAGGCCCATGCCAGTAGGTCTAGCCCAGGTTTCTAATTTGATAATCAATGGAATCAGATATTGTTACTTATATTTTGCCATTGCAATAATATTAAGGAATTAATATTTTTTATTAGGCCATGATTTGACGCTTTTTAGATATAATTTGATTAAAAGCCCTGCTAAATTATGCAGAAAGCTTTGCTAAAGTGAGAGACTACTGCAATGGTATATTTCATTTTAAAACTCAAATTGTTTTATTTCACTTTCTATTACTTATTGTTAGCCCACTAAATAAAATTCAAATTTAAAAAATTTTCATACCTTGTTACTGCTCCCGAAAATATTCTTTCAATAATTCTACTCGATGAAGCTAAATGTAAATAAAAATTAGTTAGTTAGAAATATTCCTGACAAATTTGTTTTTATTTGCTAAAGTTAACCCTGAGCCATTTAACAATCTTCCACAGTGGGAATATCAACAGTTAAATTCTTTTCTTTTTTGAGACAGGATTTTATATATCCCAGGGTGAACACTATTTTGCTATATAACTGAGGATGACCTTGAACTTTTGATCTTCCTGTTTCTACCACTGAGAGCTGGGAGTATAGGTGTGCACCACTGTACACAATTTACGTGGTACTGGAAATCAAACCCAGGCCTGTATATGCTAGCCAAGCACTCTGTCAACTCAGTGACATCCCCTACCCCTAAATTCTATAAAAAAAATTTATTCATTGAAAATTTCATATAATTATACAGTGTATTTCGAACCTATCCATTCACCGTAAGTTACCTCTCTATAATTCCAGTGTCTCTTAGTCTGTCTCTCTCCCTATTCCATGGCCTCCATTTTTAGGTCATTAAACCCATGAGTCCATATCTTCTCATATGCACGTGTGTGTATGGGCAAAATACCCAAAGGAGAGTAAGTCTTCCTCCCTCAGTACTGATCAACAATCAAAATCTCCTCTGTCAAGGGTGGAACCTTGAAGGCCCCACCCCCATTTGTGCAGGAATAAATTCTTACTTATGCATAATTTATACTTTTTAGAAAAATAAGGTAGGTTTAAATTATCAGTCACTAATTTAAAAAAAAAAAAGATCAGGCAAGTGAATGTACCTGACATCTATTTAGTTATTTATCTAGTTGAGTTCTAAGTTAATTCTGAACATCCTGACAGCTAAGACAAAAATACACAGAATTTGTATTGATCTTGGTATCCAATAAAACAAAACTAATTTTATAAAACAAGACAAATTTTATCCTAGCATTCAGTTCAAGAGAAACAGATTGTGCAGCTCCTGAACCAATGTAAGATGATGGCGAGTACTCCAGAGCAGCTTTATAAAAGTTACCAAGACACACCATAAACATGCTTTTCTTACATCCCCATTCTACAGAGGCTCAGATACAATATTTAAATGAAATACCGTCAATAGGCTTTATTTACAGAGACAGTTAATGGCCTTTGGCTGTTGTTATTGCTTCTACCAGGGCACTGAACCCAGGGCTTTGCACATGCTAGTCAAGCAATCTTCCACTGAGCTACCTTCTCAGTAACAATTGTATCTTCAGATAGTATGTTTTGTCTTTGATGATAGACCTTAGAAAATGTATTAGCACTATCTCTTTCTATATTCAAAATAGCCAAAAAAGGGGGGGGGGAGAGGAGTGGAGAAGAAGGGAGGGGAGAGGAGAGAAGAGGCAAGGTAAGGCCAGAGATCTCTAGACCTGTTCTTTTAACAAGTACCCCAGGCAATGGAATGCACTCTAAAATTTAAGGACTACCAGGGATTTCAGTAGAGGGTTAGCACCTCCCAGCATCTATTCTTTTTAGAGTAAGGTATAGTCAACATAAAGATGAGTCAATTTGGCTAGGAAAATTAGAAATATGTGTGTCAGGATAAGCCATGCCTGGCAATATACAGAAGCCTCTACAGTTGAACTTTGACTAATGAATAAATATTTTATACTAGAGACAAATAAGAAGACTATATAGAAACTGCAAAAAATATTAAATTCTAACACTAACAGTTTTAAAGCCAATTTATTTCTACTTTCTATGTATGAGTGTTTTGTCTGCATGTATGTATATATATATATATATGTATGTACATGCATCACATGAGTGCCTGGTGCCCATGGAGACCAAATCTCCTGGCACTGGAGTTACAGACATTTGTGAGCTGCGATGTAGGTGGTGGGGATGGAGTTCAAGGTTCTCTGCAAGAGTAGTAAAGTGCTCTTAATTGCTGAGCCAACACTCCTGCTCCCTACCGCCTTTTAAAAAAGATTGTTTTAGCTTTGGAAGGTTTATTATTCTAAAACTAAAGACCATGTTCTAGAGCAAAATTTGGTGAGTGGACAAAAATGTGGTGTTTTAATGTCCCCTTCACCGTATCATTAACATCAATCCAGTGAGTTCATACAGTATCTGGAAACAATGGCATTAAGTCCAGGAGAGGGCTTCAGAGCCCATGGGTTGTGTGACCTCTGCAGGCTGGCTCACAAACATGGTTAACAGGAAGGTGCATAGCTAAGGCTGACCTGAGACTCGTCATCATAATGATACAAATTAGTACAAAGACTTCCCACCTTTAAAACTATAGTCTTAAAACTCTGGCCTCTTAAGGTTGAAAACTGACCTTTGGCTAGGGTTGGTGGTGCACACCTTTAACCCTAGCACCGGAGGGGCACAGGTAGGCTGCTCTCTGTTAGTTCAAGGCCAGCCTGGTCTACAGAGTGAACAAATAAAAAATTTATCTTTGTCCATTCTCATTTAAAAATTATGGGCCCTATACAGAGACTTACTAATAGAATTTAAGAAAGGGAATTTCTCATAATGAGGGGAGACAATTTATACAACAGTGACAAAAGGGTTAGTTTTAGCATCTTTAGAATCAGTCACTCACCCTGGTCATTGTATCGAGATAGATCAGCCTGGCTGATGTACAGGTCATGATCACCATCTAGTTCCCAGAATTTACAATAAATGACATAGAAATGTTCATAAGAGAAGTAATCTGTGATTTGGTTTATATCTTCTTCTTCCTCCAAAAGGGCCAGGGTCTGAAATGGTATGAATAAAACAAATTTTAAATGATGCACAACTACCTGTGGCTATTTTAGAGTCTAGAAAACATCTGTTCATTAATTAGAATTTTGCTTTTGGTACCAAACCAGGAACATTTTGTATGTGTTTTCTTTCTTCTTTCTTTCCTTCTTCCTCCCTCCCTCCTTCCTTCCCTCTTTCCTTTTTAAAAAATCCTTTTCATTTTAATTGTTTGGACAGGGAATTTTCCCCCATTCCCCTTCACCCTCCTCCCTCGCCTTCTACCGTCCATGCTCCAAATTTACTCATGAGATCTTGTGTTTCTTCCCCTTTCTAGGTGGATCCATATGTGTCTCTTAGGGTCCTCTTTGTTACCTAGGTTCTCTGGGGTTGTAGCCTGCAGGCTGGTTGTCCTTTGCCTAATGCTTATTATCCACTTATGAATGAGTACATATTATATTTGTCTTTCTGGGTCTGGGTTACCTCACTCAGGATGGTTTTTTCTACTTCCATCCATTTGCATGCAAATTTCAAGATGCCATTGTTTTTGATCACTGTGTTGTGTAAATTTATCACATTTTCCATTCTTTGGTTGTGGGGCATCTAGGTTGTTTTCAGGTTCTGACTATTACGACTAATGCTGCTATGAACATAGTTGAGCAAATGTCCTTGTGGTGTGAGTGAGCATCCTTTGGTTATATGCCCAAGAGTGGTTTTGCTGGTCTTGAGGTAGACTGAATCCTAATTTTCTGGGAAACTGTTATACTGATTTCCGAAGCAGCTGTACAAGATTGCACTCCCACCAGCAATGGAGGAGTGTTCCTTTTGTTCCACATCTTCTCCAGCATAAGCTGTCATCAGAATTTTTGATCTTGGCCATTCTGACAGGTGTAAAGATGGTATCTCAGAGTTTTGATTTCCATTTCTCTGATGAGTAAGTATGTTGAGCATTTCCTAAAGTGTCTTTCAGCCATTTGATTTTCTTCTATTGAGAGTTTTCTGTTTAGATGTACCCCATTTTTAAATTGGATTATTTGATCTTTTGATGTCTAATTTCTTGAGTTCTTTGAATAATCTTTCATTATTTGCTGCTGAGAAGATAGCATACATAGTGACCCTAAAAATTCTACCAGGGAACTACTATAATTGATAAACACCTTCAACAATGTAGCAGGATACAAGATTAACTCAAAAAAAATTAGTAGCCTTCCTATATACAAATGATAAATGGGCTGAGAAAGAAATCAGAGAAATACCACCCTTTACAATAGCCACAAATAACAAAAGATATCTTGGGGTAACACTAACCAAACAAGTGAAAAACCTGTTCGACAAGAACTTTAAGTCTTTGAAGAAAGAAACTGAAGAAGACATCAGAATCTAAAGATCTCCTATGCTCTTGAATAGGTAGGATTAACATAGTAAAAATGGCAATCTTACCAAAACCAATCTACAGATTCAATGGAATCCCCATCAAAATCCCAGCACAAGTCTTCAAAGACCCCAAAAGGACAATACTCAACTTCATATGGAAAAACAAAAAACCCAGGATAGCCAAAACAATCCTGTACAACAAAAGAACTTCTGGAGGCATCACCATTCCTGATTTCAAGCTCTAATATAGAGCTATAGTAATGAAAACAACTTGGAATTGGCACAAAGACAGGTGAAACAATGGAATCAAATTGAAGGCCCTGATATAAATCCACGCACCAACGAACACCTGATTTTTGACAAAGAAGCTAAAACTATAAAGTGGAAAAAAAAGTATCTTTAACAGATGGTACTGGCATAACTAGATGTCAACATGTAGAAAAATGCAAATAGATCCATATCTATGCACAAAACTTAAGTCCCAATGGATCAAAGACCTCAACATAAAACAAACTACATTGAAGCTCATAGAAGAGAAAGTGAGAAGCAGCCTTCAATGCATGGGCACAGGAAACCACTTCCTAAATATACTTCCAGTATCACAGACACTGAGAGCAACAATTGATAAATGGGACCTCCTGAAACAGAGAAGCTTCTGTAAGGCAAAGGACATGGTCAACAAACAAAATGGCAGCCTACAGAATGGGAAAAAGATCTTCACCAATTCCACATCTGACAAAGGATTGATTTCATTTTTTTTTTTTTGACACTAGGTTTCTCTGTGTAGCCCTGGCTCTTCTGGGACTCTCTTTATAGACCAGGCTGGCCTCAAACTCGCAGAGATCCTACCTGCCTCTACCTCCTGAGTGCTGTGACTAAAGGCATGTGTTATTACCACCCGGATTTTTGTTTTGGTAAAAAAATAAATATAAATGGACCAAATTTCCTTATTAAAATATTATAAAAACATCTCTCAAACTAATATATATATAATATTATATATTGGGCAATAATATATATATATATATTGCCCAATAAGAGATATGTCTAATAGGGCTGATGAGATGGCTCAGCAGGGGTACTTGTTACTAATACTAAGCCTGATGAATTGACTTTGATATCAGAGCCTACACTGTGCAAAGAGAGAACAGATTCCTGACTTCTGACCTCCACCTGCCCTCACACACCACACACAAATGTAATGAAAAGTTAAAAAAATGTCCAAAATAAAAGAGGCTTATAAAAAACAGACAAACATAGTAGCTAACTGTTAATAAAAAGAAAAAATAGCCACCAATACTAATTGGAAATAAAGTAGAGTTCAAGGCAGAAAACATAAAGGACGAAGAGGATTATCACCAAAGCAAGCTGGACTAGGACTGATGGAGCATGTGATCAAACCGGACTCTCTGAACGTGTCGGACAAGGAGGGCTGACTGAGAAGCCAAGGACAATGGCACTGGGTTTTGATCCTACTGCATGTACTGGCTTTATGGGAGCCTAGTCTTTGTGGGATGCTCACCTTCCTAGACCTGGATGGAGGTGGGAGGACCTTGGACTTCCCACAGGGCAGGGAACCCTGACTGCTCTTTGGACTGGAGAGGGAGGGGGATGGGGGAGAGGGAGGGAAATGGGAGGAGGTGGAAATTTTTAAGAAAAATAAAAGAATACTACTCTGACAAATTATTTTTTAAATGTATACAATAGGAAACAATTTTATAAATTGAAAAAACCATTAAGTTTATAAATCTGTTTATTGAAAAATTACGAAGTAAGCAAAAATTAAATTTATAGCCTTCATAAACACAAAAGAAAACCACGATATGGTATTAAGTGTAAATTTTTTTTTTTTTTTTTGGTTTTTCGAGACAGGGTTTCTCTGTGGTTTTGGAGCCTGTCCTGGAACTAGCTCT
>NW_004949122.1:3202727-3220321 GCF_000317375.1 Microtus ochrogaster | reverse complement strand
TGTAGACCAGGCTGGTCTTGAACTCACAGAGATCCGCCTGCCTCTGCCTCCCAAGTGCTGGGATTAAAGGCATGCGCCACCACCGCCCGGCTATTAAGTGTAAATTAACTCCTGTTGTTGGTTGCCATCCTGCTCTGCATGGGTTTCCAAACAAGGAAATGAAGACTGGACAGAGAAACAAAACAGGCACACACATATAGTAAAGCTGGGATCAGGTGGGGTTCTCTAGCACTAGCCTGAAACCTTACATGTTTAGTAGGTACAACATAGGCTGGTGGTTGAGGTTTAGATATTCTTAGCGGGAAGTCTCTGTAGGTGAGCAGTATCAGGCTGTAAATATCCAGGAGGTGGAAGTCACAGTTGCTAGTCTTGGCACACACTGATTAATCATCCATAAACAAACATACTTGGCCTCAAGAAAAGCTTTGCCATTTCTCTTGAGCCTAATTCACATGGTTAAAGCCTTTGCCAATTTCCCACGGGCTAACTGGTCTTGGAGTCCTCCACAGGCTGTCATCCACTCAGAAGCTCACTCGCTCAGGTCTTCCTCTGCTTCCTAGTTAGTAAACATGTAATGAAAACGATGAGTAGCATTTTTAAGGGTTAATAAGATTTAGCAAAGATCCAGAAATTTTTCCTTTAGTAGTCTATTCTAGAGAAATTCTTATTCATATGCACAGAAGAGTAAGATACAAGGATGTTCACTACATCCTTGTAATAGAGAAAATATAAAAATGCCCTAAGCCTCAATAGAGGAATATATAATCAATTACAGCATAGCCATGTAATCAATCATGCAGTATATCGATGGACAGAAAAGGAAGGAATCTCAAGATATTTTTAATGAACCAAAGAGCTGGTTCTTTGAAAAAAAAAATCAACAAGATAGAAAAACCCTTATCTAAACTAACCAAAAAGCAGAGAGAGAACATCCAAATTAACAAAATCAGAAATGAAAAGGGGGACATAGCAACAGACACTGAGGAAATCCAGAGAATCACTAGGTCATACTACAAAAATCGGTACTCCACAAAATTGGAAGATGCAAAAGAAATGAACAATTTTCTGGATAGGTACCACATACCAAAATTAAATCAAGACCAGGTGAACAATTTATATAGACCCATAACCTACAAAGAAATAGAAGCATCATCAAAAGCCTTCCAACCAAAAAAGCCCAGTGCCCCATGGTTTTAGCACAGAATTCTACCAGAACTGCAAAGAAGAGCTAATATTTATACTCCTCAAATTGTCCCACATAATAGAAACCAAAGGAAAATTGCCACTCTTTTTATGAGGCTACAGTTACCCTGATACCGAAACCACATAAAGTCTCAACCAGGAAAGAGAATTACAAACCAATCTCCCTCATGAACACTGATGCAAATATACTCAATAAAATACTGGCAAATCGAACCCAAGAATACATAAAAAAAATCATCCACCATGATATAGTTGGCATCATTCCAGACAAGCAGGGATGGTTCAACATACGAAAATCTATTATCTAATCCACTATAAATACACTGAAAGAAAAAAACCCATATGATTATTTCATTAGATGCTGAAAAAGCATTTGACAAAATTCAACATCCTTTCATGATAAAAAGGAACATATCTAAATATAATAAAAGCTATATACAGCAAGCCAACAGCCAACATCAAATTAAATGGAAACTCAAAGTGATTCCACTAAAATCAGGAACAAGACAAGGCTGTTCACTCTCTCCATATCTATTCAACATAGTTCTTGAAGTTCTAGCTAGAGCAGTAAGACAACAAAAGGAGATCAAGGAGATACAATTGCAAAGGAAGAAGTCAAACTTTCGCTGTTCACAGATGATATGATTGTATATATAAGTTACCCCCAAAATTCTACCAGGGAACTTCTATAGCTGATAAATACCTTCAGTGATGTGGCAAGATACAAGATCAACTCAAAAAAATCAGCAGCCCTCCTATATACAAATGATAAAGAAGCTGAGAAAGAAATCAGAGAAACATCACCATTCACAATAGCTACAAATAACGTAAAATATCTTGGAGTAACACTAACCAAACAAGTGAAAGACCTGTTTGACAAGAACTTTAAGTCTTTGAAGAAAGAAACTGAAGAAGACATCAGAAAATCGAAAGATCTCCTATGCTCTTGGATAGATAGGACCAACATAATAAAAATGGCAATTCTACCAAAAGCAATCTACAGATTCAGTACAATCCCCATCAAAATCCAAACACAATACTTCACAGACCTCAAAAGAATAATACTCAATTTCATATGGAAAAACAAAAAACCCAGAATAGTCAAAACAATCCTGTACAATAAAGGAGCTTCTGGAGGCATCACCATCCCTGACATCAAGCTCTACTATAGAGCTACAGGAATGAAAACAGCTTGGTATTGTCATAAAAACAGGTTGACCAATAGAGTCAAATCGAAGACTCAAATATTAATCCACACACCTATGAATACCTGATTTTTGACATAGAAGCTAAAATTATACAGTTAAAAAAAGAAAGTGTCTTCAACAAATGGTGCTGGCATAACTGGATGTCAGCATGTAGAAGAATGCAAATAGATTCATACCTATCACCATGCACAAAACTCAAGTCCAAATGGCTCAAAGACCTCAATATAAATCCTACCACTCAGAACCTGACATAAGTGAAAGTGGGAAGCAGCCTCCAATGCATGGGTACAGGAGACCACTTCCTAAATATAATCCCAGTAATACAGACACTGAGAGTAACAATAAATAAATGGGACCTCCTGAAACCAAAAAGCTTCTGTAAAGCAAAGGACACAGTCAGTAAGACAAAAGCACAGCCTACTCAAGTGGGAAAAGATCTTCATCAACCTCACATCAGACAGAGGACTGGTCTTCAAAATATATAAAGAACTCAAGAAATTAGACATCAAAATATCAAATAATCCAGTCAAAAAATGGGGTATAGAACTAAACAGAGAATTCTCAACAGAAGAATTCCATATGACCAAAAGACACTTAAGAAAATGTTTAACATTCTTAGCCGTCAGGGAAATGCAAATCAAAACAACTCTGAGATACCATTTTATACTTGTCAGAATGGCTAAGATACAAAACACCAATAATAGCTTATGCTGGCGAGGATGTGGAGTAAGGGGAACACTCATCCACTGCTAGTGGGAATGCAAACTTGTACAACCATTCTGGAAATCAGTATGGTGGTTTTTCAGAAGTTGGGAATCAATTGCGAGACCCAGCAATACTACTCTTGGGCATATACCCAAAGGATGCTCAACCATACTACAAGGACATTTGTTCAGCTATGTTCATAGCAGCATTATTCTTAATAGCCAGAACCTGGAAACGACCTAGATAACCCTAAACTGAAGAATGGATAAAGAAAATTTATTTACACAATGGAGTACTACTCAGCAGTAAAAAACAATGATATATTGAAATTTGCATGCAAATGGTTGGAACTAGAAAAAAACCATACTGAGTGAGGTAACCGAGACCAAGAAAGATGCACCCACTCATAGGTGATTACTAGCTGTAAAGCAAAGGATAAAGAGCCTAGTCCACAACCCCAGAGAAGCTAAGTAACAATGAGAATCCTAAGAGAAACATACATAGATCCCCCTGGGAAGGGGAAATAGACAAGATCTTCTGAGAAAATTGGGAGCTTAGGGATGGGGAGAGAAGGGAAGGCAGAAGGGGAAGAGAAGAGGAGGAGGAGGGGAGAAGGGGAAAGGGGAAAGAGAACCAGAGGGAATGGGGTGGTCAAGATGTGGGGAGGAAGCCGGGTGGTGGTGGCGCACGCCTTTAATCCCAGCACTCAGGAGGCAGAAGCAGGCGGATCTCTGTGAGTTCGAGGCCAGCCTGGACTACAAGAGCTAGTTCCAGGACAGGAACCAAAAAGCTATGGAGAAACCAAAAAGCTGTCTCGAAAAATAAAAAATGGGACTAGCAAGAAGCCTAGCACTAGAGAAATTCCCAGGAATCCATAAGGATGATCCCAGCTAGGACCTTAAGCAATAGAAGATAGGGTGCCTGAACTGGCCTTACCCTGTAGTCAGATTGATGACTATCTTAATGTCACCATAGAATCTTCATCCAGCAACTGATGGAAACAGATGCAGAGAACCACAGTGGAGCATTGGGCTGAGCGCCCAAAGTCCAGTTGAAGAGAGAGAGGAGTGAGAATATAAGCAAAAAGGTCAAGGCCATGATGGGGAGGGATACCGCTGAAACAGCTCACTGCACTAATGGAAGTCTTCCAACTCCCACCTGACAGCGAGGGAACCAGTATAGGATCAAACTAGACCCTCTGAATGTGGGTGACAGTTGTATGCCTGGGGCAGACTGTGGAGTCACTGGCAGTAAGACCACTGCTTGTTCTGGCTTTTTGGAACCCATTATCTCTGGATGGATACCTTGCTCAGCCTAGATATAGTGGGGAGAGCCTTGGTCTTGCCTCAAAGCAATGTGCTGGATTTTGTTGATTCCCCATGGTAAGCCTTATCCTTTCTGAGGAGTAGACAGGGGTGGGGGTGGGGTGAGGTAAGGAGGTGAGAAGGGGGAAGGTTGGAGGGAATAGGAGGAGGGGAGAGAGAGAGAGCGGGAAATGAATTTGGCATGTAAAATAAGAAAAGATAGTTTTTTTTAAAAAAAAAATAAAATATTAAAAAATTGATCATGTAAAAATAATGAGAAAAAAAAAGAAAAAAAAAACCCAACCAAATTTATAGGGTAGTAAGTATCTTCCCCTCATACTTTAAAAAGGAATATGAAGGGCCATAAGGATGGCTTAGAGAGAAAAGGCACTGTTGCCAAGAATGATGACCTGAATTTGACCTGAGACCACATGGTGGGAGGAGAGAATCAACTCTGGCAAGCTTCCTAACAACAACATTTGTATGTGACCTGCACTCCCAATAAATAAATTAACTAATTTAAACATCTCTATATAGGAGTTTCAGAAAACTAAACTATATACTACATAAATAAAATAAGAGATGACTCAGTGGTTAAGTGCACTGGCTGTTCTTCCAGAGGATCTGGGTGAATTTCCAGCACTCACACGATGGCTCACAACCCTCTATAATTCCATCCCTAGGGGACCTGATACCCTCTTCTGGCTTCTGAGAGCACACATGTGGTGCACGTACATGCATGCAGACAAAACATTTATACACATAAAAAGATAAATGAATAAAATTTAAGAATACAGATGTATGAGTTCTCTCTATTGTGAAGTCCATGAAATGTTGTGTGAAGAGATAAACCAATTTTTGCTTATTTTTTACTCTAAATATGTTCATAAGTTAGAATGTTTTGAGCATTTGTTCATGGACTCTGTTGTTCCTTTGGAAACTACAACTCCCAGACTCCTCCTGGACTATGGATACCTGTGCGCACACCTGCGCACAGGTATGGGACATCCTTCCCAGACACCCTTGCGCTCCCCGTTAAAAAGGCAGAGCCACACGAGGCTCTCTCTCTCGTTCGCCTTTCCTTGTGTGTCCTGCACCTCCCCGCCCTTCTGTGTTCCCCTCCCCCATTAAAGTGGACCCACGTGGGAGCCGCCGTGTCGTGTCGTGTCTGCGTTTGTTCCGCCGTGTGTGTCTGTCCTGTGCCCCGTGTTTTAAGAAGAATAACCCTGTTTTTTAAGAAGAATAACAGACTCAGTGGAAGAATAAGGAGATGGATCAGGAAATAAAGGAAGAGGGGAAAATAAGTTACTCTGCAGAAAAAGAACATCTGAATTCTGCTCTCAGTTCTGCAACCTACTAGCTAGCTGGGTGCTTCTATGCAAGTTACTCAACTATGCTTGTCTCCAGTTATATTATTACAAAAAGAATTTGAAGTCTGCAAAGTTGGCTCAGGGATTAAGAGCACTTACTGCTCTTGCAGAGAGGATCTGGTTCAGTTCTCAGTCCCACATGGTAGCTCACAATGATTCATGACCCAGTTCCATGGGATCCAACACCTTCTTCTGATCTCCTTGGTAACAGGTATGCATGCACTGTATATCCATATATGCATTAAGAATGTGAGAAATTGGGGCTGGAGAGATGGCTCAGCTGTTAAGAGCACTAGCTGCTCTTTGAGAGGATCCAGGTTCAATTCCCAGCACCCACATGGCAGCTAACAACTGTCTGTAACTCCAGTTTCAGGGCTTCTGACACCCTCAAAGAAATATATGTAGGCAAAACGCTAATGATCATAAAATAAAAATAGACCTGGATGGAGGTGGGTGGTCCTTGGACTTCCCACAGGGCAGGGAACCCTGATTGCTCTTCGGGCTGACAAGGGAGGGGAACTTGATTGGGGGAGGGGGAGGGAAATGGGAGGCGGTGGCGGGGAGGAGGCAGAAATCTTTAATAAATAAATAAATAAATAAATAAATAAATAAAACAAAAACAAAAAAAGAAAACTAACCACAAAAAAATTCTGACTCAAAAGCAAAATGAATAAATAGAATGTTAACAAATCCACATAATTTATAAATAAAAAGAAAAAAGAATGTGAGAAATTGCTGGGTGGTAGTGATGCACACCTTCACTTTGGTACTTGGGAAGCAGAGGCAGGTGGATCTCTATGAGTTGGAGACCAGCCTGGTCTACAGAGTGCGTTCCAGGACAGCAAGTGTTACACAAAGAAATCCTGTCTTGAAAAACCAAAGAGGGATAGGCTTGAGAGATGGCTCAGTGATTAAGAGTCATGGCTGCTCTTTGAGAGAACCTGGTTCAATTAATTCCCAGCACCCATATAGCAGCTCACAACTGTCTGTAACGCCAGTTCCTAGGGATCCAGCATCTTTTTTTTTTTTTTTTTGATTTTCAAGACAGGGTTTCTCTGTGACTTTGGAGCCTGTCCTGGAACTAGCGCTATAGACCAGGCTGGTCTCGAACTCACAGAGATCCGCCTGCCTCTGCCTCCCGAGTGCTGGGATTAAAGGCGTGCGCCACCATCGCCCGGCCAGGATCCAGCATCTTCACACAGACATACATGCAGACAAAATACCAATACCCATAAAATAAAAAAAGGAAAAAAACATTTTGAGTTTTTAAGAAAATTTCTACCTTCTTAATCCATTTTATAATACCTACTAATAGCTCAGGCAGGTACCAGATTTTCAATAAATATCAACAATGACTGTGATGATGACTGTTCATTTTATTTTATTTTATTTTATTTTTCCCTCCTCGGATAATGGTTTTTTTTTTGTTTTTTTTTTTTTTTTGGTTTTTCGAGACAGGGTTTCTCTGCGGTTTTGGAGCCTGTCCTGGAACTAGCTCTGTAGACCAGGCTGGTCTCGAACTCACAGAGATCTGCCTGTCTCTGCCTCCCGAGTGCTGCGATTAAAGGCATGTGCCACCATTGCCCAGCGATGACTGTTCATTTTAAATAGTGATTCACAACCTTCCTAATGCTGTGACTCTTTAATGTAATTCTTCATGTTGTGATTATTCCCAACCATAAAACTATTTTTGTTGTTGCTTCATAACTAATTTTGCAATTGTTATGAATCATAATATCTGATATGCAACTCTCATGAAAGGGAGGTTCAGCTTCTAAGGTTGAGAACTACTATTTTAGAATAATAAAATTATTTGTCTATCCATTATGGATTGCTATTTTTCTAGGTCTCCAGTCTTTTCATATGGAGATGAAGATAGGGCAAATATAGAGTAATAAGGGACTGTTATCAGTATAAGCTTCATTTAGTATGATCCATTTAAAATATATATTTTTTCTTTCAAATGTGTGAACCATTCCATTTTCTTTACATTTAAAGAAGCATAAACAATGAGGTATCAAGATTACCTCAGTAAAAGGCTCCCACTAGTGGTCAATCATTTTTTTTGATAAAATAACTGAGTAAGATGTAGTATTTCCAGCAGCAACAAGGTAGAGTCATTACCGAGGAATCAAGTCCATATACTTTCATTTCTTTGGTAAGCCCAGTTTTCCCACCTTGTTGACACCTCCACTGGTCAGAAGTTCTTGAACACAAGGACACTTTCTGTCTCTGGCTTTGGCTTGTGTTGCTGCTGCTATTGGAAACCCCTTTCCATTGTTATTTTATCCTGGTAAACTTCTGATATTCACCAAGATGAAGATCACATGCTGGTCCTTCTGAGGCTTCCTCTGCACCTTCTAGGCATATCTATCAATTCAGGCGTGGAAGCACATTTGTGTTTTTGTTTCATATTGTATGGCCTTCAGGCAGAAATCCCATATTATTTTACCTTAGAAGCCCCTCCCCACCACACGGGTAATTGATAAGTGCTTACATCCTGGAAGCAGTGATAGTTGGTGTTTTGCAATAGAATAAGAAAAAATAAATTTAAGTAAAGTAAAATTATAAAATTGTTCTTTATGTATCTTTATGACAGACATACTTGTAAAAAGTTGCTTTTCCTTATCTCTGTTGAAGTAATTTTTCCACTCCAAGATCTGTTGACTGTGTAGAATATCCTCTGAACAACCTGGTTCCAAAAGGAAAACAAAAACAGAAAGGACATTAAAAACAGTTCAGATGTCTATTAATCTGTGTTTGGCTGGAAGCTCCAGCTTGCCCCTGCATGATATGGAAAGCCCCATTCCTTTCTTTTATTTTCCAAACTGTATCTTCTCAGAGAAATCTACAGCATTAAAAAAAGGTGCCAAAAAGTCCAGTTCCTTATTCCTGGTGACTATGACAACTTCCTCCCCTATTGCTGCCAGCAGCCCAAGCTTTTGAGCACACGTGGGCACAAACCCAGCTTGTGGTAGGCACATCATCACCCTTTGTCTACAGTCTGTATAATCTCCCTGCTTTAGTTTGGGCATGTGACTTCTCTGGCCTCAATCTCTGGGACTGGAGAAGCCACCTGGGAGTTGCTTTGTTCAAATAAACCTGCTATACTTTTTTAGTTCTCCTTGATCTGGCTTAAGGCACTGGCGAAGAAACCTATTATTGGGGGATAGAAAACCTATTACCCTATCTAAGGCAAGATTATGAATATTTAAAATTAATTTATAGTGGCATATCATTTGTGTTTTAATAAATAAAGTTTGCTTGTAGGTCATACTAGTCAGCCATACATGCCAGGCATGGTGGCACATACCTTTAATCCCAGCAGCCATACACTAGTTAGCCATAGAGGCTGGGCGGTGGTAGTGCATGCCTTTAATCCCAGCACTGGAGAGGAATATAAGGTGGGATGAGACAGAAACTTGCTCTCTTTCAGTCTGAAGATTTCATAGAGGTAAGAGCTCGCTCGCTAGTAGTTGGCTGCTCTGCTTCTCTGATCTTCAGGTTGAACCCCAATATCTGTCTCTGGGTTCTTATTATTTGTGTTACACTAATTTAAGTAACAACTTTTGATACCAATTGCAATTCTGAGTAAAAAACAGAACTGTGTATTCTAACTCTACATATGTAGTTTGAAATTGACCAGACTAGTTTTTTCACCCAAACCCTCTCAGCCTTTCCTCCTAGCTCATCTCTATAGCTTCTGTCACCTGGTGTTCTCAGAAATTCTCTACCAGGGACCCACAGCCACCACACTTGCCTTGGATCCAGAGAGGGCAACAACAACCAAAGAATATAACACTTACCCAACAAAGACAAGACCACATATCGACATCAAGAAACTCTTCAGACATCATACTCCAGATGACTAGCTCCCAGCACAAGAAGCAAACAGGTATGACCATTTTAATATCTAACAAAATAGACTTCTAGCCAAAACTAATCAAGAGAGATAGGAAAGGACACTACATACTCATTAAAGGAGGGGGATATCAAGATGACATTGCAATTCTAAACATTTATACACCAAACACAGGGTACTCAAGTTCATAAAAGAAGCACTACTACAGCTAGAAATCACATATAGACCTTTACATAGTGATAGTGGGTTACTTTAATACCCAGCTCTTTCCATTAAAAATGTCATGCAGATCATCCAGACACAAATGAAACAGAGAAATGCTGGGCCTAAATAATGTCATAAATCAATGGGACACAGTAGACATTTATAGACTATTTCACCCAAATACAGAAGAATATACTTTATTCTCAGCAGCTGATGGAGCGTTCTCTAAAACTGACATACTTGGACATGAAACAAGTCTCAACAGATATAAGAAAATTGAAGTAACATCCAGCCTTCTTCCTGACCACAGAAACAACACAGAGTGTATAAATGTATGAAAACTGAACAACTCACTACTGAATGAAAAAATGGGTCAAGACAGAACTCAAGAAGGAAATTAAAAACTTTTAAGGATTGAATGAAAATGCAAGCATGATGTACTCAAACCTATCAGACACAATGAGGGCAGTTTTAAGAGGCATGTTCACAGCATTAAGTGTCTATGTCAACTGGAGAAATCTCAGTAACTCAGTGACACACATGAAAGCCCTGAAACAACAAGAAGAAATAATACCCTAAAAGAGCAGAATGCAAGAAATAATCAAATTCCATATGGGAACTTATTACTGTAGAAATGTTCTAAAATATATACATATATGAAATAAATCTAAATGGAGTCACCAAATAATAGTGGAGACAATGCCTGCCCCAACTAGACATCTTATGTTACCAAGTTAAATAAATCTTCAGTGCCAGAATTGAGTTACATCTTGTTGAGACCTTGGTCCCATGGAAACCCCAAATATTATAGATTATTGTCAAAGGTATTGGCTACTCTCTGCAACCTAATAGTAAGTAAGCCCCATTGCTGAAGACATATTTATGTATGTCATTGAATACAGAGAGGTAAAGCTGGTGCTAACTAGAAGTTTCACTCCTACTGGAATTCATGGTATGGGAATGTACTCTGCATGCTACCAGAGGGAAAAGGTAATCATCAATATTTTCTAGCTACAAACCCTGGTTACCTGTAACAGTGACTTGCCTGGAAGATATAGCAATAGTGGCACAAATGTTACGAAAGTAACCAACCACTGTTCTTTTATTCTCTTTTTTTTTTTTTAAATTTGAAACACTTTCTCTTATAACAGCTCTGGCTGTCTTGGAAATTACTCTGTAGATATGGCTTGCCTCCAACTCATAGAGATCCACCCACTTCTGCCTCCCAAGTGCTGGGATTAAACGCATGCGCCACCACTGCCTGGCAACCAACTACCTTTTAATTGGGCTTTAAAAGCCCACACTGTGAGATGAAACCCAGACCTGATACTGCTAAAGCAGCCACAAACCTGAGCCTAGATCGTCCATGGGCACAGGGAAAAACCTACTACTATTATTCTGCTAAAAAAATATAGCAATAAAATGACTTTTAATATTCCTGCAAATCAGCATTTTTGTCTGTGATACATAAATATGTAGAAAATATAAAAGTGAACAATAGAGATATTACTTATGTAGCAAAAGCTGAATCTAAGGAAAACAAGACTGGAGTGAAGATGTCATCACAATCTGAATGGCTAACTACTGGGTAGAAGCAGCAGTTGGAATAGAGGACAGAATTAGAACCACTAAGAAGAGCCCTTATACTCATCAAATGCTACAATATAAGGGAGACTTTCCAAAATTAACTCTATATAAAGCAATGGGTTTGTATGAAGTCATGAAGTTACTTTTTGTCAAGTTCTTAGGCTGAAGTGGACAGGACTGATGCATTAGGTAGAAGCCAGAAGTAACTGGTGCTTAATTTCTCCATTGTTCCTAAGCATTCAGATTCAGAGGTTCTTGATGAATGAGGATACATGTTATTTATTTGTTGTTGAGAGTTTATATGCACTGCATGCATAAGGTGCTCTTAGAGGCCAGAAGAGTGCTTCAGATCCCCTGGAACTGGAGTTACAGGTTCTTGTCAGGCATTACAAAGGTACTGGGAACCAAACTTAGCTCTTTTGCAAGAGTAGTAAGTTCTTTTAACCACTGTACAATCTCTCTAGTCCTAAAAGATGTGTCTTATTCAGTGTAGTATCCTCTCCATAAGCCTGACATTAAAAGTCAAGTCATTTAAAAAGAAAAAAAAAGGACTCTCAGTACAGAACAGAAATTTGATGTGGAAATGAACTCTAAGAATCTCATTTTACTTGGCATGGCGATACATGCCTGTAATCCCAGCAGAGGGAGAAGGATCACAAATTAGAGGCCTCTGACCTACATAGTAAATTCTAGGCTAGCCTGGGTTATACAGTAAGAAGACCCTGTCTCCAATAAAACAAAGAAAAAAAACATTTATAAAACACCACACTCTCTTTCATAGTCAATTTCTTAAAAAAGAAAGAAAGAAAAAAGAAACAACTACCACCCCCCTCACCAGGTTCTCACTATGTATCCCTAGCTAGCCAAGAACTCAATATGTAGACCAGGCTAGCCTCAAACTCAGAGATCCACTTGCTTTTGCCTCCTGAATGCTGGGATTAAAGGTGTGTATTACTACTTCTGGCAATTCCTAAAAAAATTTAAGTCTATCTATCCATCCATCCATCCATCCATCCATCCATCCATCCATCCATCCACCCACCCACCCACCCAGCCACCTATCCATCCATCGTGTGTATGTGCATGTATGTGTGCCATGGCATAAGTATGGAGGCCAGAGGACTTTGTCATTTTAGGAACTGAATTCAGGTCATGAGGCTTGGTGGCAGTTGCCCTTACCTGCGGAACTATCTTGCTGTCCCTCAAAGTCAATTTCAATATACACATCAAAATTTTCTTGTTCAGTAGCATTAGAGTAGTTTTGTGTAAATTTCCATTCCATCCCTCCTTCTTTCCTTCCCTTCCTTTTTTGTTTTTTGAGACAGGGTTCCTCTGTAGCTTTGGTGCCTGTCCTGGAACTAGCTCTTGTAGACTATTAGGCTAGTTGCAAATTTACAGAGATCCGCCTGCCTCTGCCTCCAGAGTGCTGGGATTAAAGGCGTGCACTACCACTACCCAATGTAAATTTATTTCTTGGTTTAGATTATTTTTATTATTATTAATTTAAAGTATGTATTCTACTAAAATATATCATTTATGAAAGATATAATATTATTAAACTTTGCATTATTTTTTTTCCTACTTTTTAAAATTTTTTTAAAATATGTATGTTTATGTTAAATGTGATCAGAAGCACCTATATATAAGTGGGTGTCCATGGAGTCCAGAAGAGGGCATCACATTCCCCTGGAGCTGGAGTTACATGTAGTTTTTTTTTCCTTTGGTTTTTCGATGCAGGGTTTCTCTGTAGCTTTGGAGCCTCTCCTGGAACTAGCTCTTGTAGACCAGGTTGGGAGTTACATGTAGTTTTGAGTTGTCCATGTGGGTGCTAGGGCCAAACTTTGGTTCTCTAGAAGAGTTCTTAATCTGTGGAACCATTTTTTCCAACCTCTTTTTTACCTTTTGGCAGAATTTAAAACTTTCATGTTTTATGTGATGGAGAGATAGATCAGTGATTAAGAGCACTTGTTGCTCTTGTAGAAGACCTAAGTTTGGTTTCCAGCACCTACATGGTGGCTCCCAACCATCTGATCCAGGGGATCTGATGCCCTCTTCTGACCTCTGTGGCACCAGGCAGGCATGTGATAAACATACATACATGCAAGCAAAATACTCATACATGTAAAATAAAAGAAGCCATACGTTTGTTAGGTGTGTTCTCTTGTGAGCCTTTGCTAAGTGGCTTCTTTAGCAAAGTAAAATATTGCATTTGTATCTTCCATTTCCCAGTCTCCACATTCTGAGGCTCAACTTCATAGCACATTTATTTGTTTCCCCATTATGGAGTCTGCATTTTTCATCATTGAAGTAGGGCTACCATCTAGTGGTGAAAGCATATAGCAGCTCTCCATCATGCTTGCTATTTAACATTTTAAAATATAAGAAAATAACAAGAATCATTATTTACTGCCAGTGAGAGGAATGAAACGATCTCTCACCAGATCTAGTCAATCTGACAGACAAGTTGAATCATATGTCAGTTTCCCTTCTTTATATATATATAAATGGAAACTAATTCACAATATAGGCCAAAAGGAAATGTTTGACTCTATTGCATGCTAGTTTTGAAAGTAGATTAAATACAGACAGAAATTAACAAAGAATTCTAACTATAGGTGATGAGTGCAGATAGACACTCTCAAACAATAGGAGCCTGGCTCTTCTACCTGGAAAGGCATAGTGAATGGACCACTAATTCATTCTTTCATTGTTATGGCTATGAAATTTCTTCAATGTCTTTCTAAATAACTTGGAAAACTAAAAATTTTCTAAAAATGTGATTTCTTTCTCTGTCAAGAGAAAAGGGGAACGGGTTTAAAAGTTCTTGGTGGTGAGAAGTAGCAACGGCACAGCTTAGCCACTCCAGCCTAAGTGATAGATGCAGGCTAAGAGAGACACCATCTGCGTGAGCCTCAGAATAACTCCACTGCTGATGCCAGTGCCATGAGGAAGTCTTTGAAGGCTTATTGCTCACTTCAAAAACTTAAACAGGCTGCCTGCTTTTTCAAAAGCTGGCATATGTTGGCATGCATAAGCAGAGCATTTATTCACCAACATACAAAACTGCAATCCAAAGGCTGTAAGTTACTAGTATTTCATATTTTCACTTTCACTCACTATCAAAAGGCTTTTTTCCATTGGTAATGTTCAGGAAATAAAGAATATAGGCTTATTTATAGAGTAATTTTTTACTTAGTTGATGTTCTTTCTGGTCTAAAAACAACTGACAAAACAGTTACCAAAATAAAATATATATTCCTGTATCACAGACTTGCATGATTTATGTAATTATGATCTTCACTGTTTTTGCTATGAGCAGGCTCTCTTTAGCTTGGTCACTTTCATGCCCAAGAATACAATTAAACAATTTATACTAGACCTTATGTTGCATTTGTTCTAGAAAAAACTCACTGTACTTTAAAAAAGTATCAAAGTTCCAGCTACTTCATGACATTATTTGACTAGATTTCATAATGGAAAGAGCACTCGAAAGAACAGATAAGCAATGAAAAGTTCTGCTTTTAGATACTCACGGTTATATTTTTGTTTTGACCTATTTGTGGCACTGGGACACTGCATCCCAGACAAGTGCTTTACCGCCGCGCCACACACATTCCCAGCCCTTTATTATTGTACTTCTCTGCACTTCTTTTGGGGGGTTGGTATAAGCTTACTACAGTAGCAGTCATTCTGTATCTCTGTATGGTAGAGTCACATTCTGTACTTCCAAATGAGCCTTGATACTCCAGTTCATGCTGCTGTCTCAAACTGCTCTTTTATTGTTATAAGTACTTTGCAGTTTAATGCCTATTTCCGAGCAATAGATTCATTCTTATAAATTGGAGACAAAGTGGCATAATATTAACACCAAAATATAAATAAATTATAAACATGTAAGCAATCATATGCAAACACCATGAAAATGTAACAGGGGAGATAACTAACTGTATCCTATGAGTGACTAGTGTTTTTTTTTTTTTGTCCAACAATTATTGAGCTGATTTCTTAAAAAAATGGGATTTTGTAGCTTTTTTTTCTTTAATATTATAAACTTCTTGGGTCCTAGTTGCTGGAATACCATTGACTACTATAGGTTCTGCCATGTCATAAAATAGCAAACTAGAAAGAATGAAGAATATTTATCTCTTCACTTTTCTGTTAAGTTCTTTTCTGATAATGAATTCAAAATAAAACACTTTTCAAGATCTTCCTTCCTTCCTTCCTTCCTTCCTTCCTTCCTTCCTTCCTTCCTTCCTTCCTTTCTTTCTTTCTTTCTTTCTTTCTTTCTTTCTTTCTTTCTTTCTTTCTTTTTTTGGAGAGAGGACCTTACTTCATGGCCCAGGCTGGTCTCCCAAACTTGAGATCCTTCTGCCTCAGCCTCTGAAATAGCTGAAATTATATTCACACACTGAAAAACTTCAGTTATGCTGTTAATGTGCCCTGAGTTTACAGACTAGCTAATAACCAAGACTGAATAATTCCCTTTGGATCTGTAGAATTATTTAAAAAACCTGGTGTGTATGTATGCTTGTGTGCCCACACATGTACGTAGGATGAGAACAACCTGTAGGAGTTCTGTCCTTTTACCGTGTGGTTTCTGGGGGACTGAACTCAAGCCCACTTACCACTTAGTGGTAAGTACCTTTACCTGTTGAGCCATCTCACGAATGTAGACTCCTTAAGCAAGAATAATTTCACAGTATTAGGTATGTAGCTCAGTTGTAGAATACCTGTCTAGTCTCAAGAAAGAAAAATTAAAAGGAAAGAATTATTTTACTTACTTAATAAAATATTAGATGTGTGGCTGTTAAGTGGCATCATATTTGAGTACTGAGCCAGATAAATAAAATATGTAAATAAAGTTCATTTTCTCATGTAGTTTATATTATAGATAGACAATAAGCAAAAAAAATTAAATGTCAGAAAAGAGTTAAGAAAAATGAAGCAGAAAGTGATCTGGGGCTATCTAAGCAAGAATCTGGAAGTGAGGGTGAATCCAGTGTAATGTGAATGAAAACCTGTAGGAGAGCATTCTATATATTCTATATCAGGGAGGAGGAAAAGCAAAGCACCCGAAGCAGAAATGGGGCTTCTAGTCACAGTGAGGAGAGGCAGAGGGCAGAGAGTTAATATTAGCAAGCAAGATTAGGAATGAAAGGTTGGTTCAACATATGTAAATCAATAAATATAATTGCACCTTTTAACTATACTTAAGGACAGAAATCACATGATCATCTTGCTAGATACAGAAAAGGAGTTTGACAAAGTTGAAAATACTTTAATGATAAAACTACTGGAGAGCCAGGTGGTGGTGGCTCACACCTTTAATCCCAGCACTAGGGAGGCATAAGCAGGTGAATCTCTGTGTTTTCGAGGCCAGCCTGGTCTACAAGAGCTAGTTCCAGGACAGCTAGGACTGTTTCAAGACAGAGAAACCCTGTCTTGAAAAGCAAACAAACAAACAACCCCCCCAACAAAAATAAAACAAAACCAAAAAACTCCTGGAGAAATTAGAAATAGATGGAAAATACCTCAAAATAATAAAAACTATATATTAAAAGGAAAAAATACTAGCATTTTCTCTAAAATTTGGAACAAGACAAGGATGCTCATTCCCTCCACTTTTCTGAGTCTTAGCTAGAGCAGTAAGAAAAGAGAAAGATATAAAAGAGATACAACCAGGAAAAGAAATAAAACTCTCTATTTGCAGATGACAAAATCCCATACTTAAAGACCCTGCCACAGTTGGGTGGTAGGGCTCATGTTTTTAATCCAGCACCTGAGAGGCAGAGGCAGGCATATTTCTCTGAGTTCAAGATCAGCCTGGTCTACACAGTGAGTTCCAGAAAAAAAACCTTACATTTTATTTTAAAATTTAATCTTCCCTCTTTCCTTCCTTCCCTCCCTCCCTCCCTCCCCCCGTCTCTGTCTCTCTGCCTCTCTCTGTCTCTGTCTCTGTCTCTCTATCTATCTCTCTCGTGTACACACATGCCATGGTGTATGGTGAGTACGGAGGTCAGAGAAAAACTTATGGGAGTTGGTTCTCTTTTTCCACCGTGTTGTTCCAGGTACCAAACTCAGTTCATTAGGCTTGCTGGCTAGGGTGCTGAGCCTTTTTTGTTTGTTTGTTTGTTTTGGAAACAGTGTCTTT
>NW_004949122.1:3197777-3202622 GCF_000317375.1 Microtus ochrogaster | reverse complement strand
ACAGTGCCTTTCTGTGTAGTCCTGGAACTTGCTTTGTAGACTTGAATGGCTTTTAAATTCATAGAGATCTACCAGCCTTTGCCTCCTTAGTGCTTGGATTTAAAAGCAGGCATCACTGTGTAGCTGCTGAGTTTTCTTACTGGCCAACATCTTACAAAGTTTTCTAGCATCAAAAGAAAACCAATGGAGAAGCAAAGAAAGATATTTTGACAAAAGGAAACTACTCAAATAATGTAGTAGCCAATTGTTATATTGGAACTATACTCTTAAAATGACAGAATTCTTCCTAGAGGAGACTACCCTGTTGAGCTGTTATCTAAGTAAGCCATTGGCAAAGGTTGTCTCACTTGAATCTGTCTGTGAGTATGAAGTGTGCTTTGAGCTTGTGTTTTGAATACCCATTTGGGCTGAGGCACCACTGCTGGCCTGTACCCTCTTACTCATGATGACATTTACCTGTGACTCACTAGATCAGACTGTACTTCAGAAACAAGGAGTGCGAGCATCTCACAAACTGGAGTTGTGAGCATGCTATTCTAGATTCCTACATGGTTTGTTCTCTATTTACACATAACATATATCTCCTTATCTCTAGACACAATGTTAGGGGTCTAGAAACATCATTTTTGAGGAGATAAACTGTTAACAATTATTTTCAGTATTACTTGGAAATGCTAAAGCTCAACCAAATATGAACATTTCTAAGAGCAAAGACACTGGATAGAAAGGTGGATTAGAGGTTAAGAGCACTGGCTGCTCTTCCAGAGGATCCAGGTTCAATTCCTACTACCCACATGGCAGCTCACAGCATTCTTGAAGCTCCAGTGGGAATCTGATCCCCTCTTGGCTTCCTCAGGAACCACATGCACATGAGCACAGACCCTCATGGAAGTGAAACACCCACACAAATAAAAATAAGTCTCAGAAAAGAGTAATTATATGTTTCATAATACCAGACAGAATATCAGTGCAATTTTATACCACAGACCTCTGTTAAGTATAGACCCACATATGAAAGGATATGAATATAAATAAAACATTACCCATTTATTTTTTAACTTTTTACCTTCTTTCCATTTAAAATAATCATTATAGCCCAAATTACCTCCTGTACAACAATGTGAAAGTCTGGATGGTAGATAACAACAAAGAGATGACGTAAGCAGTTTTATTATGACAAATCAGTACTCATCTTACCGTGGTGATATAGCGGGAATGGAATTCCGGAGCATCTTTCAGGAAGGTGAGGCCAGGGTGTGTATCTACCACATCCTTAAAAAGATTGAAATCAAAACAAAGTTAATAAACATTAAAAAAAATTCTTCAGAAACCTTTCCTTCTTGTGGAAAAAGCAGATAGTTGAGCAAATATTTTATTCTGGAATACTGTACAGTACACTGAAAATTTAAGCATGTTTGTAATACATGATTTTCTACACACACAATATGTTTAAATACAAAATTTAAAATTAGCTATATTTGGTGATGTGTGAATCAAATGTTTTAGAGGTATGTATTGTAATTCTAACACATTAAGGGTTGTTTGGAAAAGTTATCCTACAGATCTTGGTAGAGTATACTAAGAATAATGATAGAGACAAGCCAATGAAAATTATTTTCTTTCTTAATCTATAGGCATCAAATTTTTGGGAAAAATAGCACAAAGTCAAGTTAATGCCCATCAGTTTTTATTAAAATAGTTGTAGCCAGGTGTGCTAGTGTACTTGCATTTCTACAAATGAGAAGAGACAAGACTGATCTACATACAGAGTGAGACCATATTTCAAAAGGAAAAAAGAGATTATTCAGAAAAAAAATTGTTTTCAATTTAAGATTTTGTTTACCTAAAATCCATTATCTTGTTCTCATGGCAGATTATGAGACAAAACTTTTTTATTGTCTAGCTGGAATTTTAAAGAACCCTTGACCTTAGAGACTGTAAAGAGAGTCTCTAGGTTCCTCCTAAATTAATAGCCAGAGGCAACTACAATATCTACCAAAGCAGGCATATGATGTGTGATGTCCTGTTATATATATGTCGCTTTTATTGGTTGAGGAATAAAGATTTTGAGGCCAATGGCTTAGCAGCATAAAGCCAGGCAGGAAATCAGAACAGAGATAGAGAAAGAGTAGGCAGAGTCAAAGAGACACCATGTAGCTACTAAAGGAGACGGACTGGATGGACCCTTACTGGTAAGCCACAGCCTCATGGTGATACACAGATTAATAGAAATGGGCTAACTTAAGAAGTAAGAGCTAGCTAGAAATACTCTTGAGCCATTGGCCAAACTGTGTTGTAATTAATATAGTTTTTGTGTGATTATTTGTGTCTGGGCAGGCGGGAAACATTAAGAGTAGTCTCTGGTTACAGACATATCTATATTTTACTGCTTATGGTTTGTATATTTGGAAATAATTTTAAATTTTCAGATGAATTGTGAAAAATATTGCAGAGAAATTCTCTATGCCTTTCTTCCAGATTCCAGAGACAGTAACAAATCACAGAACAATTATCAAAACTAGGAAATAAACATCTATATAACACTGAACTACAGACCTTATTCAAATCTCAACATTTCCCAATCCTGTTCCTCTAGTCTACTGCATGTACTCTTTATGGTTTCTCTGGTCTCTGTTCTGTTTGGCCCTTATGTATTTCATTAGTGCAGTGTTTTTAAATGAATTCTGGTAAATTACACCTCTTGGTTTGGTTTTGTCTTCGAGTTTTCTTCACACATTTTCATCAGAAATACTATAGAAGCAATGCTGTGTCCCTTTTCAGTGCACTACACAGGCAATATATGATTAGTTTTATGGCTCAAATTGATGTAGCTTTGGCTATCTGGAACTTTTTCATTTAGAAGCCTGTGTCCGTCTGACTGCCCTGTCCTTTTGCACTTCAAGTTTATCTTGTATTTTCCTTTTCCCATGTATCTACCTTCTCCCCAAGAATCTGTAGTCCATTTTACTGGAGAAGAATTTTAGAAATGGAGCCTAGGTACTATGTGTGTCCACTATTACTCAGTATTGTTGCTCTCAGACTCTATTAGCAAGCATAACTAGGAAATACATGTATGTGCCTTTGTGAAACTTTATGAATATATATCAAATACTGTGTATTAACAAGTAACTCTGATTCCAATCCAATACCACAAAGTTTACTTCCTTCTTTCCTTTGTAACTATAAAAGTGAGAAACCTGGCTCTCATCTAAAATGTAGCTACTTATTTGTTCAATTCTACTATACCAAGAGAACCACTAACACCAGTGATAAATAAACATACTCAATATATTATTTGTATACAGTTCCTTTGGTCTTTAAAAAATTTTTTTTTGTTCGTGAATTTTACACATATCTACAGTGGGCTTTGATCAAATGGACCCTCCCATTCCCTTCCTTCCAATTCTTCCCTTATTACTCATCATTCTTCATTTCATGTCTTCATTTTTAAAACTCACCAGGTCCACTTAGTGCTGCATGCATGTGCATGAGTGTAGGACCATTTATTGGAGCATGGGTAGTTTCTCAAGGGCCATATCCCTGAAGAAAACTGATTTCCCCTCCTTTAGCAGCCATCAATTGCCAATAGCTCCTCAGTAAGGACTTCATGAGCTCCTCCCTGACCCATGCTGAGATTTTTGTCCACTTGATTTTGTGCAGGTCTTGAGCATCCAGTCACTGCTTCTATAAACATATACATGCAATCCGGCAAACTCTGTTTTCTTTGGCTCTTACAATCATTGTGCCCCTCTTTTGTAATGATCCTTGTCCCACTTAGAGCTGAGACTTCCACAGTCTTTTATGCTCTGCATAGTAACCAGCTGTGGATCTTTGTATAATTGCTATCTACTGCAGAAAAAAGCAGAATCTAGGTCCTCAGCAAGTGCTTTTCATCACCGAGCCATCTCTCTAACCCCATATCTTCTGGGATAAATGTCACTGGGTCATAGCATATTCTATGTGGTAGCATTTTTATCACTAATCATGAAATTGCATTTATTTGTAGTTTTCTTTGTACTGTGGTTACCTGGCTTAGGTATCAGTGATGTTCGTTTCAGAAATAGCCAATAGAGTATCCATTTTAATACTGCAATGATTTAGGAAATATTAGACTACCTAGTCTGAAGATTTGATCAATTTCCCCTATGAAGCACTTAGCATTTGTTCCTTTTAGAGAAGTAGTTTATTACCAAGAGAAGAGCCTATCACTGACATCATCTGAAGGCTTCTCATGTGGAGTGCTGGCATCATACCAATGTGAAGATAAAATGAAGAAACTGGAGAGAGGTGGGATTATGTCCCTGCAGGGAGAAGGAAGAATACGTGGCAGGTATCTTTCCTTGTTGAATTGTAGTCACTGGTATCAGTCCAACTCTGAGTTTGGTCTTACATGTTAGACAGTTGCACTTTACATTCTATTTGTGTTCTACCTACCACCCAGTGTGTCTTTCTCACAGATGAAGTCATGGGTGAGGCATGTATTCCAGTAATTAAGACAGAACTTGGGCATGTTGCTCTGCAGACCATCAGCTACTCTGTTCCAAGCCCACTACCACAATGACACACACGGCTATAAAATAGTCTTTTGTGACTTTAAGTTTTCTTCTGTTTCAATGTAGGCATTTGCTATTTGATAATATTAGCATTTTATTCGTTTTGTCTTTTGAAAATGTATTTGGGGACAGAGAGATGATCCAAGAGCATTGGCTGATCTTCTAGATGACCTGAGTTCAATTCCCAACACCCACATGGTGACTCACAACCATTTGTAATTACAGTCCCAGGGGACCTAACACCCTCCTCTGGCCTCCATGGGCACCAGGCACACATGTGGTGGACAGACAT
>NW_004949122.1:3189487-3197649 GCF_000317375.1 Microtus ochrogaster | reverse complement strand
GGGCACCAGACCTCATTACAGATGGTTGTGAGCCACCATGTGGTTTCTGGGAATTGAACTCAGGACCTTTGGAAGAGCAGGCAATGCTCTTAACCACTGAACCATCTCTCCAGCCCCAAGTAAACAAAATTTTAAAGTGTACTTACTTCTTTTAAAATTAATTTTTAAAGTTAGTATATGTTGGGAGTATATGTTGGTCAGAGGTTACAGTCTGTCATAGTCTGGCAGCTTTCTTTAAGCTTGGCAACATGGAAGACTCCCCTCTTCCCTCAGTGAAGCTTCCTGCTCTCTACCTAGCATTAACTGAAGGTTGTCTCTAGGCCAGGATGCCTGACTTATCTCAGGGATGACTCTTTACACAGTTCCCTGCAAACGCTCTTCCCCTACTGACCACATGGTAATCAGGCAAATGCTCTAGCCATTTTGATAGGGCTGTGTTTCTACTAATCCAGCTATTACATGATAGTAGTCTGCCACTTAATGCAAATTCAGGTTTGTTCTGTGGCTTCCCATTGTTATATATTTCTTATACTCTGGAATCAAGTTGAGCTGATTCACTGAGGTCACATCCCAGATGGCTATCTCTATCATATCAGCAACCATCTGAACCCTGATCCCTGCGTCTGCTCCTTCTACCCTCATGGACTGATGGCTGACCACCCCAAGGAAGAAGCAGAATTACAAGTATACCACTGTTGCTGGTTCCTTTCCCTCAAAAATATCCTTCCCTTCTATCACATATATTTTGTTATCCTTTTTTTCTCTGAATCCTGTAAGTTCCCTCCTAGCCTCCTTTCTACTTTCATGACACTCCTTTATGTCATGTGATGCATGCGTTTGTGTGTGTGCATGCAAACACACACACACACACACACACACACACACACACACACACACACACACACACATTTAAACCTAGAACCCACATGAGAAAAAACATACAAGATTTGTCTGAGTCTAGCTTATTTCACTTCATGACCTCAAGTCCTTTTATGTTTTCTGCAAATGTCATGATTTCTTTTACAGGTAAAAAATATTCTGTTGTGTATATGTACAATCCCATTTTCCTTTGATTAAATTAGTTGTTGGTCTGTTTTGTTAATATTGTCAAGCACTAAGATTTCAATGTAAGCCTTTAATCCTATCACTCCAGAGTCAGGGGGGAAGGCAGATCTCTGTGAATTTGAAGGCATTCTGGTCTACATGGGGAGTTCCAGGCCAGCCAGAGCTACATAGTCAAACAATGTCTCAAAATAAAGACAAAAACAAAACAAAAAAAGGATTTTGATTTAGCAAAAGTGCTACTGATTTTCTATTTTCTGTCTCTTTAGCTCTTGATCAATATTGGGGCTAGGTTGACAAGTAAGTAGATTTTTTTCCCCCTCAATTTGTGTATGTGCAAAATCTCCATAATAAGACTAGGCAGCGTGACACACACCTCTAATACTAGCACTCAGGAGTTTCAGCAGAAGGACTGTGAGTTCAAAATAGTTTAAGCTCCATGGTGAGTTTGAAGTCAGTTTTAGCTATAAGACTGTAAAATCATTTCTCAAAAAACACATTGCAGCTGGGCATGATGGCACATCATGGATTAAAGAATAGCACTCAGGATGCAGAGACTAGCAGATCTCTTTGAGTTTGAGGCCTATATAGTAAGTTTCAGACCAGCCAGAGATACTTAAGGAGACCCTGCCTCAAAAACAAAACAAAACAACCAAAACAATAAAACACTTTTCATAGTTAAAAACTTTGAAGAATTGGGTGGGTTATATAGCTTAGTTTGTAGAGTGCCTAGGATGTATGAAATCCTTGGTTCAATGTCTAGCATCTCATAGCCCATCTGTGGTGGTGCATGTCTATAATCCCAGTACTTGGGAAGACAGCAGAAGAATCAAGAGTTCAAGGTCATTCTACCCATCATCTTTGCTCCTCCCTCCAAGTCCCTTTCTCACTTTCATATCTTTTTGTTTTGTTATCCACTTATTTCAACTATGGTTCTGTGAGTGATCACAGGTTTGGAACTATCGGCAAGAGTCTGGTAGGCTCAACAAAGCCTACCAACTACCAAATGAAATGACTGTCCCTTCTTTAGAATCTATGAGCAGCCAGTAATTCAGCAGGTAAAGTATGCAGGTTAGTTTCTGTCAATAAAAATCTAGACATTTGTGGGAAGAGGGATTTCAACTGAGAAACTGCCTCCATCAGATTGGCCTGTAGGCACGATTATGGAGCATTTTCTTGGTTAATGATTAATGTGGGAGGGCCCAACTCACTGTGAGAGGTAGCACCGCTGGTCAGGTGATCTTGAGTGGTATAAGATAGCAAGATGAAGAAGCCATGGAGAGCAAGCCAATAAGCAGCTTTCCTCCATAATTCCTTCCTCGACTTTCCACAGTGATGGACTGTGATTGGGACATATAAGTCCCAATAAACCCTTTCCTTTTCAAGTTGCTTTTGGTTAGAGTTTTATCAATGAGAAGCAAACTAGGGCAGAGGTTATAGTCCCATGAGCCCTCTCCCTGAACCATTGCTGATGACAGGCCCAGTCTTGTGTATGCCCAGTGCAAACAATGCTAGCTGCAGTAAGACCATATTTGCAAGGGCTGTGTCATGAAATGACAGCCCTTCACAGTCCTTCTCCCAGTCTTCCAGCTCTTAATTTTTTCTGCTCCCTTGCCCGTGATGTTTTCTGGGCTTCACATAGTACGGTATAAGTGTCCTATTTAGAGCTGAGCACCCGGTGATCACTTTTTCTCAGAATCCTGAGCAGTTATAAAACTCATTTTTTCATGTGTGGTGAGAGCATTGAAAACCTATTCTTGGGAATTTTCAAGAATATACATTATAGTCAGGTATTGTGGCACACGCCAAATCCAAGTACTTGGGAGGCATAGGCAGGAGGATTTCTGAGTTCAAGGTCAGTCTGGTCTACAGAGTGAATTTCAGAACAATTAGGACTATACAGTGAGATCTTATCTCAAAACAAAACAAAACAAAAAGAATACACATTGTTATTGATTATATTCAGTGAATTGCACAATAATCTCTTGAACATACTCCTATCTAATAATTTGGATCCTTGCTGAATATCTTCCCCAGCACTATGGGTGACAAAGACAGGAGGGCCACTGATACTGAGCTCCAGGTTCAGTGAGAGATCTGTCTCAGAGGAATCAGGTGGAGAGCGAAGAGCAGGGTATTACCCTCTGGCTTCCATGAGCACAGAGTGTACCCTTAGAATGCACACGTAACACACACACACACACACACACACACACACACACACACACACACACACACTTTCTTTTAGATTCTGGGAGTGATTTATTGTAAAAAAGAAGCAAAGAATTTCTGGATTTGAAGGATACGGTCATGGATCACTGCTACTTCAATAATAACCCTCAAATTCAACCTGTGGTACAGCTCCACGCTGAAGGAACCTCAGTTAACATTTTCTTCCAGACTGGTATATAAGGGCTGATGTTAAAAAACTTCAAAAAGTGAAAGAAAAGAAAAACTTAAAAATTTTTTTTTTTTAGATTTCTTTATTATTTTATGTGTTATGAGTGTTGTGTCTGTACACCACATGCCCGGTGCTCATGGAGGCCAGAAGAGGATGTTGAAGCTATTATGTGGGTGCTGAGAATCAAACCCAGGTCCTCTTCAAGAGCAACAGTGCTCTTAACCATTGGGCCAACGCTTCATCCCAAAGATACTTATAGTTCTGAGATTTATTCTTAAAGATCTGAGCTATATCCTTTCTACATGTAGAAAACACATTTGTAAACAACAGATATTAACATCTGAGAAACAGAAAAGAAAAAATGAGAAGTGTACTATTGTTTCATTTATTTGGCTCCATTAGTGAAAATTGTTTCACATGAGTGAGTACTTTGGAAGAGTAATACAGAGCCTATGCAAATAATATAAATTACTAATCTCCCTGAAATCTGATGATAGTAGTAGGGCCCATTGCCCTTAACCTAAATTATTCCTAGGCTGCTGTGCTCTCACAGGCAGGCTTTGTTTCTTTTTTTTCTCCCCTACAAGTACATTTCCCCCCACTCTGTTCCTGTCTACCTTTATGGGCTGGTGGAACCTGTCTTTGCAGACCTCAGCATGCTTGATTCAAGTTTCCATTCTTTTATTCCATTATTCACTCATTCAATGGTTTCTTGAGACAGATCTGGGTATGTTATGTAGCATAGGTTACATTCTCTCGCTCAGGCTCCTAGAGCCAGGATTACAGGATTACATTCGCCACCATGCACAGCTTCTTCCTATTCTAATCTTATGTTCAAATAGATCTAGTGGAGAAACCAGAGCACCATTTTGGATGTGCTCTAATCGAAGAGTCAAGACACCCTGAGTGAAGACTCCAGAGTTCATTATAGTTGTTTTGATTTCTTGCTTCTCATTAGATTCTTTATTTTTAATTTTATGATCCTAACCTTTCCCTCCTTTAGCTCCTCCTGGATGACCAACTTTATGTTTTTCTCACTCTTACAACAGCAACAACAAAACCAAGTCAGGTGGTGGTGGTGGTGCACGCCTTTAACCCCACATGGCAGCACTTGGGAGGCAGAGGCAGGAGGATCTCTGTGAGTTTGAGGCCAGCATGGTCTACAAGAGCTAGTTTCAGGACAGCTAGAGCCATTACACAGAGAATTCCTGTCTCTAAAAACCAAAAACCAACCAACCAAACAAAAAACCAGAACACACACACAGACACACACCCTATCACTGCCACCACTACCACTATGGAGTTCATTTTATGTTGGCCAATTATTTCTGAGCATGAGGCTTGCCCTGGAGTATGGTTGATAAACTCAGTGTCATGCTAGTAAGAAAACTGATTTTCTCTCTTCCAGCAGCTATCAGTTCCTCATAGGTTCTTTTTTTTTTTTTTTGGTTTTTCGAGACAGGGTTTCTCTGTGGTTTTGGAGCCTGTCCTGGAACTAGCTCTTGTAGACCAGGCTGGACTCGAACTCCCAGAGATCCGCCTGCCTCTGCCTCCCGAGTGCTGGGATTAAAGGCGTGCACCACCACCGCCCGGCTCCTCATAGGTTCTTAACTATGGTTGATATTAGTATTTTCAAAGCTATCTTTCTTTTTTAAAGATTTATTTATTTATTACGTATAGTGTTCTACCCGTATGCCAGAAGAGGGCACCAGATCTCATTATAAATAACTCTGAACCACCATGTGGGTGTTGGGCATTGAACTTAGGACCTCTGGAAGAGCAGCCAGTAGTGCTCTTAACCTCTGAGCCATCAGTGCAGTCCCTTCCAAGCTATCTTTTCCATTTCTAAGGTTTCATAAGATGTTTCACTGGTTTCTGTGAATGACTAAGGAGAAGGCCAAATGCAGTGTAAGCAGCCCTGTTTTGTCTATTTTATACTATGGGTTCTGTTTTAGATTTCGTCTAACAAAAGATTTCACTACTAAAACAACTATAAAAACCATTCTTAGTAATCTGGCCTCTAGATATATGTAGCTCTATTGTCATAGTATTATAGTTGCATCTTAAAATAAAAAAGAAAAAATGTCTTACCAGTCATGGTGATGTGTACCTTAATCCTAGCCTTTTGAGATTAAAAGTTTGATGTTAGCCTGGACTATACGGTAAGATCCTGTCACTAACAAACGGACAAACAAACAACGCCCCACTTTCAAACTCCAAAAGTAAACTCCAAAATATATATCTATATATATCACCTGAAGTAAAGGGATAAAATCCTCCTGTTCCAGATAGCTGCAGCTGGGTTTTGCTAGGAGCCAGATGAACTTAGAGGCATCATCATGACGGTTATTTAGCAACCTACAAAAGAAGCACTAGTTAGGAAGGTCTGTTACTCAGAACATACAATGCCTACACACTGACGGGCTGGTAATTTTCATTTGACTTGAGTGTACTTAGATTAAGAGTCAAATGCTTGGTTGAGTGTGCACACACCTTCAATCCTAGCATTCAGAAGGCAGAGGCAGGTCAATCTCTGAATTCAAGGCCAGCCTGGTCTACAGAGGAAGTTCTAGAACAGCCAGGCCTCCAAGAGAAACCTTGTCTTGAAAACAAACAAACAAACAAACAAACAGAATCAACTACTCTCTGTCTTTTTATTTTCAGTGCTGAAATTAAAAGGTAAGCTTTGTGCATGTCCTCTTCTATAAATTATCCTCTATCCAAATGTTCCCTTTTCAATGGCTTTCATGCTTCTAATTTTTGTCAAAGTAGTATCTTAATAAAATCTCAGTTACAGGATGGTAAACTAACTTCCTACAATGTTTTTGAGTTGAGACCACAGCATAAAATGAACTAATATAGATAAAATATGTTACTAAGTATACTTAGTGGGGAAAGCCCATTCGGTTTAGCACAGGACATCTAGAATAAGAATTTCTGAGCTAGAAAGAAAGAAATATTGCAGGCAGACTACTATGCACTATAGAAACAGGAAATTCTTGTTAGGCTGACATATCCATGGCCAGCCCCATGGGGGACTTTTAAACTTTGACTTAAAAGAACAGCTTTAGAAAATCAGTCCTCTGTTAAGTCTTCTAAGTTTCTAGAATTCTTCCCCTCCAACTATTTGCTGGGTATGTCCCTATACTCTGACAGAAAAGTCAAAACACTGAAAAAGCAAAGTCTAAAAGCTTTCTAAACTATTAGTCCTTTTCCTGAGTGTGTATGTGTGTGTGTGTGTGTGTGTGTGTGTGTGTGTGTGTGTGTGTGTGTGTGTATTATGGTACCAGTCTTAGTTATCTGGGTTTTAAAACTTAAAGTAATTTAATTTTTTCTATTTCTAATTCTCTATATCCAATAATTAACTCCAAATTTTCTTATTTTCCTTCATTAGTCATTTATTGAATGGCGAGTATATGTCAGGTATTGCATCTGGCCTTGAATGAGCTTGGGTAAAAGGAAATAAGACAGAATTTTATTCCCTATGAGAAGTGTACAGTCCAGTTTTTGGTAACCAGTGGAATCATACTGCTGTGGAACAGTCATGATATTAAGTAATGAGTACAAGGTATCATGAAAGGACAGAGGAGGTCTATGAGATTTCCTGCAGAGTGAAGCAGGAAAGAAGGGGGTTACAATAAGGAGGGCAGCACACACAGATGCCTGGTGTGAGATTCATACAGCAATGGGCAACACAAAGTTCAACACAAAGTTAGTAAGAGGAGGGGATAAGTACAAATAAAATCTAAGAAGGCCTCTTTGGTATTAGGTCAAGAATTTGCTCAATAGAGGAATTTTAGCTCGGACAGTGAGATAGTCAGATGTGTTTTTCAAAAAGAGCAAGTGTGAGGCTGTAGGGGTCTGAGCATGGACAGTGGAAATGGGAGACAGAAAGCGGCACATCTGGTAGAAATGAGAAGTTGTGGTGCTCTGTAGCACATGGGTGAGAAGAAAGGTGAAGTTCATCATGCTCGCCAAGGTTCTAGCTGAGACTGCTAGGGAGGGTTCCAACAGGCTTCATTGTTCATCTAACCTTTCAGTGCAACAATTCTAAACCAATCTGATTATACAAATACCTTACTAAAAAATGTACAGTACTCTACCATTTAAATGCGCGAGCTCAAATGTCTACACAGGGCATTTAAGGCCCTCACTATTCTAGAGGATGCCTAATCACCGACCTTACTACTGTGCTAAATCCAACTTCCACTCCAGGCAGCTGGCCTGAGTCATATGCAGTCTGGCCTTTACGTCACTCTCATGCTGTTCTGTTCTTCTTTAAGATATAGCTAAATAACTACCTCTTTAAAAAATCTCTTTACAACTGAACTCCTTTCTGATCTCTCTATTCACTATACTTAAATATGCTGCTGTGTTGTTGGCTTTAAAATTTTTCTTTGACAACTAAAGTGAGGGTAGTTATAGTCCTTTTATATATAGAAAGAGCATGGTTCAGTGACTTATACCCAGAAGACTCTCAAAATGTTAGTGAGCTAACAAATACCATACTGATTTTGTTTGTTTTGAGCTAAGTCAGACATTTGTATTTATTTATTTACTGTCTTTATCATTACTGACTATATTTAAGGCTCCAGAAGTTAAATAAACACACATAACAAGGGAAGATTAGTACACTGGGTGCTAATAAAAATCACCTCATAGCTGGGCGGTGGTGGCGCACGCCTTTAATCCCAGCACT
>NW_004949122.1:3182519-3189387 GCF_000317375.1 Microtus ochrogaster | reverse complement strand
CCAAAAAAAAAAAAAATCACCTCATAGGATTAGAAAATTGATATAATAATAGAAAGAAAAAGTGGTGAGGTTTTTAAAGAGGAACATTTTTATGTATTTTAAGAAAAGGACTGTGTGACTGAACAAACACGGAAGCAATGCACCAGATGAAGAAAAGTCTAAAAAGACCAAAGTCACATCAGGATTCTTTCATTTTTAAAATCAAAAGTGTGAAACAGAAAAGGTGATTTACAATTTTTTGTTAATGTTCTAGGCCGATAAACTCCATAAGGCACTAGATTTTAAAAATGAGACTTTTTAAAAAGCCATATAAGCTGAAGAATAGCACAACTATTCTACACTGACTATAATGCTTTAGGGGCCAGTGTTTTGTCAGTGACAAATGACACCCTGATATGAACCCTAAGAGAGAGTAGAGTAAAGCTAGAACCATATTGGTTTGATTCCAGAGGAGTTCTGCCCCAAAGCTGGAGTTCTAGGCACATAAAAAATGATGTGAGCTATGGCTTCCTCCTAAAAATTGTCCTGGCTCTAAGGGCAAGAGATATCCGAGTGTAGATATAAAATGGCTAGGGATAAGAGGGGAAGAGAAGGAGGGGAAAATTTTAAGGTGCTCATTCTAAAACCAGTCACAGGCATTCTGACAGGAGGGAAATGATTTCCTTATGTTCATAACTTCTGTATTTAATTTTAGTTCTAAAAATTCTATACAGAGCTTATTATTGGAGCAAGTCAGGAAGCATATGTATATGCCAAAATGTTTGAATTTTATATTATCACCTGCCAATTATTCTTTGTGCTTGAATATTTATGGACTTTAAAGAAATAGTATCTTACACTGTAGCCCAGGCTAGACAGGAACATATAGCAATCTTTCTCCAAAGTGCTGTGATTATAGGCATGAGCCATTATGGCTTAAACATTTTAATATACTGTATTTGCAACTCAAATTGCTTTATATGAAGGGTGAATTTTGCAAAAAAGTTAAAAACTAAAGCTCCTTTCCTAGGGATGAGACTCAAACCATCAATCACTTAGTCTCCTTACATTCTCTCACAGAATCTGGCTTTTCAATGGCATTTTTAAGAGGAACTCCCACTAGAGGGCACCCAAACCATTTGGTAACCACAGCAGAGATGGAACTCTGAGCAGTTTTCTGCAGACTTGCCCATCGTGACTTCTTGTTCCTTGACTTTTTGCAGAAGTTGTTTCCCCAGAGTCGATAAAGAGATATGGCTGCGGTGGCCATGCCGCAGTGCTGCTCTACCCGATGGAACAACTGTCCACTCTCTCTGAGACAGTCTTAACTAAAAACTGGCTGTGATTCTAACAGTAAGCATGCAAATCAAACTGGACACAAGCTGTCCTTTGCTACAGTCAGTCTCAGTTTCTCATACTGTCCTAGAATATTAAAAATATTAGCAGATCTATTTCCTGTGTTTAGGTCTAATGTCTCTTTTACTAGACTATCTTTTATTTATTTTCATCCCCCAGCTTGTCCACAACTTTCTCTTAATAACGTTCACACCTTGCTGTTTTCCTAGACTGCTAAGTGATCTTTTAGCCAACAATAATAAGTTTAGTGACTAAAGATGCCTTTGGCAAGGGCTGTGTCAATTATTTACTCTTTTAACTCCCAGTTCATGTTCCAGATGAGGACTTTTCAGGGCCAGGCAGCTACCTGGATAAAGGAAGATCATTGAAGAGAAGCCAGACTATCTAGAAATTTTAAGTTCTTAAATTCTACTACTGTTATTATATACCGATTAAAAACAAAATCATCCCTCTCAGTTCAAATTTTGATTTTGCTATTGGGAAATGTACATATCAAGATGAATTCCTCACTATGTTTCTTTGCTCTTGTGACAGGGTCTCACTATATTGCCCTGGATGGGCCTGGAACTTGCTATGTAGACCATGGTGTAAGGTTCCTACTATTCAGGCCTTAGGATCTTTTCTTGCTGCTCCTTGTTCTAGAATGCAAAAATACCACAGAGAGGGACACAGTAGTTGGGAGGAGAGGTGATATAAATATAGTACTCATGTATTGCTGTGGAACAATCTTTTTGTACACTATGAGTATGTACTACTTTCATTCAGCTAATAAAAAGCCAAATGGCCGAAAGCTGGGCAGGAAGAGATTGAGCTCCAGAACTAGACTAGGAGAATTTTGGGAAGGGCAGAGTTAGAGAGTTGCTGGCAAACCCAGAGAAGGAAGATGAAAATGCTGTACTGAAAAAGGTACCAAGTCATGTGGTAAGAGATATTATATTACCAAGTATAGATAAGAATTATGGATTAAAGTGTAAGAGTTAGCTAGTAACAAGCCCAAGCTATTGGCTGAGCATTTATAATCTATATTCAGCCTCTGAGTTGGTTATTTGGGAACTGGCAGACGGGAAAGAAGTGTCAGCCTACAATGTTTAAAATTCTCAAAATATTTTCTTAACAATGACAAAAATAATAATAATAATGAAACACCCAAGGACAAATGATTTTTCTCTGTTAGTTTATGTATGCTCATTAGTACTTTTTTTTCCTTCTTTCTTTGTGCTATTTCTAGCTTACAAGGAAGTCTCTTACTTTTACCTCTACTTAAACCCATTTAAAAAGGGATATTCCTTACATTTTATCAGGCTATTTTTTTCTGCTATAGGAGAGGTGGGGTGACTTTGTAGTGTCATCCAGATGGTATAGATTGTCTTAGGGCTCTTATATTCCTTGGTATTTGGACTACTCAATCAATCCAAGAAAACAATGCTAATCCCCACTGGGACAACATGAAACAACTGTATCCTTTGGCTTGGGTGTACTTTTTTGAAGAAATTTACTATCTGGAAGTGTCTTACCCTTATCACTTCAGTCCTAATATAATGAAGAAAGATGTGATTTACTGTTAGATTTTTAAGACTAGGAATGCATAATGCATTTACTAATCACTCATTTTGTTTTCAAACATCGTACAACTAAGAGTCATTGTGTAGTGAGTTAGTAAGGGTTTCTATTGTTGTGAACAGACACCAAGACCATGGCAACTCTTATAAAGGAAAAAACATTTAATTGGGTAGCTTACAATTTTAAAGATTTAGTCCATTATCCTCATGGTGGGATATGATGACATGCAGGCAGACATGGTGTTGGAGAAGGAACTGAGAGTAGAGAAGGAACTACATTTGATCCCGCAGAAAACAGGAAGTGAACTGAGATACTGGACGTGGCTTTAGCATATGAGACCTCCTTCACAATGACAACTTCCTTCAACAAGACTACACCTATTCCAATAAGGCCACACCTCTTAATAGTGCCACTCCCTTTGGGGGGCCATTTTCTTTCAAACCACCACAGATAGTATGAAGAGAGTAGAAGGAACCTCTATGTTTAATTCTGCTCATATTATGCATGAATTTTAAATAGTAAGAGGACAGCAGCTCCATTTTACTAGGAGGAAGGGTATTTAGGCCAGAAAGGGTGAGGACTTGTATAAAGAAGGGTTATCAGTAAAAAGGAAAGACTGGCTGTGCTGGCTAGTCTTATGTTATAGTGATATTTTATTTATGTTTAATAAATAAAGCTTGCCTGAACACCAGAAAGTCAGACTAAGCCATTATAGGCCAGCCAGTGGTGTCACACATCTTTAATCTCAGGATTTGAGAGACAGAGGCAGATGGATCTCTCTGAGTTCAAGGCTACCCTAAGCTACACAAGATCAATGCAGAAACAGATCCAGGTGGTGGTGACTCACACCTTTAATCCCAGTACTAGGGAGTTACATGCCTTTAATCCCAGGACTAGAGAGGAATATAAGGCAGGATGAGACAGGAACTCGCTCGATTTCAGTCTGAGGATTGCTGAGAGGTAAGAGCTCTGACTGGCTTGGCTGCTTTGCTTCTCTGATCTTCATGTTGAATTCCAGTATCTGTCTCTGGGTTTTTATTATTTGTGCTACATTATGTCAACTTCACACACAAACTAGCGTTATCTAATAGGAGGGAACGTCAATGGAGAAGATGCCTCTAGAAGACATAGCTGTAAAGTATTTTCTCAATTAGTGATCAGTAGGTGAAGGCCCAGTCCATAGCGGTGGTGTCACCGCTGGGGCTAGTGGTCTTGGGTTCTATAAGAAATCAAGCTGAGCAAGCTATGGGAAGCAAGCCAGTAAGCAGCACTCCTCCATGGTATCTGTATCAGCTCCTGCCTCCAGGTTCCTGCTCTGTTTGACTTCTTGTCCTGACTTATTTTAATGATGAACAGGAATATGGAAGTGTAAGCCAAATAAACCCTTTCCTCCCCTACTTGCTTTTTGGTCATGGTGTTTCATTGCAACAGCCCTAACTTAGACATTGGCCCTGATCTCCTAAATCAGTGATTCTCAACCTGTGATTTAATGGTTGCAAATTTAACAGTAGTAAAATTACAGTTATGAAGTAGTAATGAAATAATTCCATGGTTGGGGTCACTACAACACGAGGAACCATATTAAAGGGTTACAGCATTAGGAAGGCTGGAGAAGCATTAGGAGAAGCACTGTTCTAAATGTTAGTGATTTAAGGAATGACACCTGGGGTTTAAATGTAGATTACAGAGTTTGCCTAGCAAGCACAAAGCCTTGGGTTCAGTCCCCAGCACTGCATACACCCAGTGCATAATCCCAGAACTTGGGAAATAGAAGCAGGAAGGTCAGAAGGTCTAAGTCATCACTGGTTACCTAGTGAGCCCAGTCTGGGCTACATGAGATGTTGCCACAAAACAAAACAATATCTAATAGCTGGTGCCCAAACGTAGGGCAAGAATTTCCACATACAGCTTGAGAAAGCTTTATAAAAAAGGATTCTAGACAGATAAGAACAGAGTCAAGTGCAACTTCTTGGTAACCGTCTTTACTCTAGTAGGCTCTGTTTGCTGGTGGTGAGTAGAGAAGCACGGCTCCTTTAAGAGAGGCTTCCTGACTCAGCCTTAGCAGCAAATACCACATGGCTCTTTTAAGAGGCCAGGCCACCAAACAAATGCTGTTAATGAGCAGCCAGCAGCATGCTTCTTGGTGGTGGTATTGACCTAGAAACTCTGCAGAGTTGTGACAATAAACACGGTTCCTGCCAATATTTACACCATGAAGCTAGACTCTCAGGAGGTCAAAGAATGGGGTGGAGCTAGTCGCCAAAGCTGCAATTTTAATCCTAACCAGGCTGCTGAGCAGATTAAAGACTCTATGCTCAGAAAAATATAGAGATAAACAGTAAAGACAGATTCAGATGGAAAAAAACCCTTCAAAATGGTTTACGGTGTCTTTAAAAATATATGTAGGCTTGGGAGAGAAAGAAAAATGATAGAGAAAGTCCTTAAAAAAAGAAATAGAGTATCTGGGGATGGGGGCACATGCCTTTAATCCCAGCACTTGGGAGGCAGAAGCAGGTGAATCTCTGTGAGTTTGAGGCCAGCCTGGACTGCAGAGCGAGATCCAGGGCAGTCAAAGATAAACAGAGAAATCCTGTCTCAAAGAACCAAAAATTAAAAATAAAAAAAATAGAGTAAAAAAAAAGCCACATAAAGATGGAAAATACACAGAGAATCTGGATCCTGTATGTTACTGTACTGTCTTTGAATTGTTTGACTGCTGAGGATGGAGCAACAGCTACTAAAAGCTACTATAATCAAATCAAAAGTTTATTTGATTATAAAAGTTGCTGGATTATTCCAAGCTATATATTTTAAAAATGCCTTGACTTCAAAATTTATGTCAAAAGATATGTTACTTTGGAGAAGAGGTTTTGCTTTTGTTTCCATAGGAAGTGAGAGGTTGTGGATTTATTCTGGATTAAGAAAAATAAGGTTTGATCAAGGAAACCCCCTGAAAAGTCTTCGATGGGAATGCATGGCCCAGATAATCCAACGTTTCAGAGCACCTCTGTTATAGTTTCCTCTGAGTTCTACATCCAGAACAGCCTCAAGAGTGCTGACTGAGATGATCCAGCCCACAGAATACTCCAGTCAGGACTTCATCATAATCCTAAATTTTCTTTTGGTCCCCGTAAGGTTATCAGTGTCCCAACCAGTAGGAAGTAGCTTAGAAAACTATGCCCACACTCCCCAAAAGTAGATGATGGATATTTGTCTTTGTGTAGAGTGTTGGTTACAAGTTTTTGTAGATAACAGTCAGAAAAAAGCTTAACAAAGGAGATTAAATTTTGATAAATCAACCAGATATAATTTTCCACTGGATTATTTAAGACTGTAACTATATTTTTCTTTTTTACATTTATTCTGGTGTGTGTGTATGCATGTGAATGGTGCATTCACAGGGATGTGCAGGTTCACGTGCATGTGTGCTGTGGTGTCTAAAGGACATTCATTTTCTACCTCTTTACCTCTTCACTTTATTTTTTTTTTTAAATAGGGCCTGTCATTGAACCTCAAGCTTTAAGTTTCTGCAAGGCTGGATGGCCAATGAGTCCTCAGATCTTCCTGTTTCTGTATCTCATAATGTTTGGGTTACAGGTTCACACAGCCATGCCTGTGCTTTTATGTGGGTCCTAGAATTTGAACTCGCGTCCTTCTATTCGCACTCTTATCCACAGAACCACCTCTCCAGCCTGCAGATGTGCTTTTCTTGTGACATACATATTTCTGCCCATAAAGGAGAGTCTTTATTTACTTATTGCTATTGGATTTAAATCCCAAGTCTCTACTTTTATAGGTAAAACCAAGAAAGAAACTGTCAAATTAGTAGCTACTTAAAAAGTATCTCTGCAGATTTGATTTACTGTTTAAAGATGCATTTTTTTTTTTTCCGAGACAGGGTTTCGCTGTGGCTTTGGAGCCTGTCCTGGAACTAGCTCTGTAGACCAGGCTGGTCTCAAACTCACAGAGATCC
>NW_004949122.1:3180641-3182419 GCF_000317375.1 Microtus ochrogaster | reverse complement strand
CCTGCCTCTGCCTCCCGAGTGCTGGGATTAAAGGCGTGCGCCACCATCGCCCGGCTTAAAGATGCATTTTTTAAAAAATTATGTGTATGGGGTTTTTGTCTGTATGTACCACATGCATGCCTGGTGCCCGAGGAGGCCAGAAAAGGGCTCTGGATACCCAGGAACTAGAATACAGACTGCTGTGACTGTGAGTCACCAAGTGCTGGAAATCAAACCAAGGTCATCTAAAGAAGCAGTCATTGCTGAGTCGTGGTCTCTCTAGCCCTCTTACCCCACCCCCCTTGAGATTGGTTCTTACTAGGTAGCCCTGGCTAGCTTAGAACTAGCTATGCAGACTAGGCTGGCTTCAAACTCACAGATCTGTTTGCCTCTGCCTTCACAGTGCTGATATTAAAGGAATTTGTCACCACACATGTCATTATTTAAAGGCAAAAAAGACAAAGGTTTGTGGGTATAATTAGTAATGAATCATAGAATTTTCCTTTTTGAACTATAAGACACAAGGAAAATGAATAAGATATTAAGATAAATACCTTTTATAAGGACCACACAATTCTTTGCTAGTCTCAGAATGACTGCTCACATACTTACTTTTTCCACATGGCAATGAATGACTGTGCTGTCACAAATCCAGTCTTCTCTCCTCCTGCAGCCCTGAACATGGGGGCTTTCCAATAGAGTGGACAGCCACAGACCTGCAAACAAAAACATACAGGGTAAGCTAAGAGAAGGGATGACATGCCAAGAGAAGAGACATGGACTTTTACCTGTCATGGATAGAAGGGCTATTGGGTCAATGAGAGAGGGAAGGGAGGGGAGGGAGAGCAGAACAACAATAGCGGGTTGCATGTTGAGTGAAGAAAGTGGAAAGCTGCTTATCTTTTTCCCAATCAATTAACCCTCCCAACAGTAGCTGAAGAAAACCAGCATCTCTCCCTGACACTTTTACATAATATATTTTTCTACCTTTTAGAAAGAAATGACTAAACTTCTGGTTATATATGCCCTTCATTTCTTGAACAGAAAATGTAGTCACTTTTATTACCAGGTCATTTGCTATTAAAACACTCTAGTACCAACTTCCTTATTTCTCCTTGCATATTGTTATGAAACGCCAGGTTTACAAAACAACAAACAAAAAACTAAACTAGAAAAGGAACTGTAGAGATGGCTAACTGGCTAAGGAAGTACAATGCTCTAGCATGGGGCTAGGAAGTACAATGCTCTAGCATGGGGCTAGAGAGCAACTCCCAGCACCTTTAAAGATGGCTCACAACTGTCTATAACTCAAGCTCTAAGGTTATCTAATACCTCAGACTTCTGAGGGCACTTGTACCTAAATGCATGTGTCACTCACACACACACACACACACACACACACACACACACACACACACACACGATTTGATAGTTTCCTCTTCTGAAAATTTTAGGCTGTGCAAGAAACAGCTATCAAATCTATTTAAGTGATTATAATTCAAGTAAAAGATGAAAGGTAAGAAACAGAATCTATCATTCATTTATGTTCGAAGGTAAATATAATGCAAGTAACTATGCATTATAAAAATCTTAGTAAGAACTTAGAATAAGGGCTGGAGAGATGGCTCAGAGGTTAAGAGCACTGACTGCTCTTCCAGAGGTTCTGAGTTCAATTCCTAGCAACCACATGGTGGCTCACAATCATCTGTAATGAGATCTGACGCCCTCTTCTGGCCTGTAGGTGTACATGCAGGCAGAGCTCTCTCTCTCTCTCTCTCTCTCTCTCTCTCTCTCTCTCT
>NW_004949122.1:3172469-3180121 GCF_000317375.1 Microtus ochrogaster | reverse complement strand
AGAGCTAGTTCCAGGACAGGCTCCAAAACCATAGAGAAACCCTGTCTCGAAAAACCAAAAAAAAAAAAATTGCCATTTTTTTCTTAGAGGGAAAATTTATTTCCAATAATCAAGAACACATAAATATTAGTAGAGAAAGACTTCAAATCTTCCTTTTTATGTACACACAGAGAAAGCTTGTTTCCAGTCTAGGCTTTTGTGAAGGATGGGGGGGGGGATCACACCTTGTTAAAAGATAAAGATACTTTCACTGCACAGCATTGTTCTGCAAAAGGAAGATTTTCCTTTGGAGGTTGACTATCTACCTTGGGCTTAGGGGAAGTGTTTCTGGTATGAAATTCTGCACAGGAGCCTTAAGAATACCTAGCAGGACACTGTTTGTCCTGGGAGATCCCAAGACTGCTGCTAGTTCATGTTAGAGATGAAGATGTGGAAAGCAGGGTTCAAGCCAATGGTGGTAAAAACAGAACAGGCAGAAACAAGAGACTGTTGCCTGTAGGAACAATGAAGTTCATTCTACAAGCGAATAGAACTTAGGGTTTCTTGAGAACTAGTGTCGTGGTTCTAATAAAGCAATGGCTACTTGAATAGTCCTTCTATACTGGGAAGGTCATCCCCTTTGACTGAGAATGAAACCAGGAGAGACCAACACTGAGCAGCGAGTAAGGGCAGTGAGACATAACTAGCCAGCCTGATCAGCAGAATCAACCCTGCCAAGAAATTCAGTGATATGTTGCAGGCTAGAGCGTCTTACAACCAGAATTTAAGACTGCTTAAGTCCAGAAGATGAAAGTTTCTACAGAGGTCAAGAATGAAAAATAGTATAGCTTAGCAGCCACGAGATTCTTGTCCATTACAGAAATTATGATTATTATGGTACATAGCTTAAAAATTAAGATACTTCGGGTAGGCAAACTGACAAATCCACCTCACCCAGTCCAAGTCCCTCTTTCCATGTACAATGGGTTCTAAGGAAATGCTCCTAGGCAGCCTTAGTGACAGGTTATTGGCTGTGGGGGAGCCATAGATACAAAGTTAGGTTTAATTGTTAACCTGACACAGTCTGGAGTCATGTGAGAAATAAGCCTTGATTAAAGAATTGCTTAAATCATATTGGTCACTGGGCATGTCTATGGGAGAGTATCTTGATTATTAATTGATGAAGGAGGGTCCAGCCTACTGAGGGTGGCACTATCCTTAGGCAAGTGATCTTGGACAGTTTAGGGAAGCTAGATGAACACTGACCACACAAGGAGACAGCAAGTAGTATTCTTCATGGTTCTTGCCTCTAAGTGCTTGCTTATTCCTGCCCTGAATAGTTCAATGATGAACGGTGACTTGGAAGTTTAAGCCAAATAAACCCTTCCTTACCCAAGTTGTTTCTGGTCAGAGCATTTTGTTACAGCAACAGGATATAAAGAAAAGTCAAACACAAGGGGCTTGCCAAAGAGTTTGAAACTCTAACCATGTGAATCAATCATGAATTTTTCAGAATTAGAAGAGCTCAAGAATCAGGAGAGTCACCAACTTCAGCTGAAGCCCTCCCAGGAGATGCATGCTTATCACCTTTTCTAGGGCAACTTTTTTTTCCTTACGTGAACAGTGTGCATTTGGTTTCATATATATACAATAAAGATTTATATATTGTATAAGTGTGTATATATAACATGCAGTTATTTGGTGCATCATCAACTTCAAACCAAGTTAGAAGAGATAAAGATGTCCACTACATATTACTAAAAAGAAAAAAAATAGTAAGAAGATACAATAGTTCTAAATATATATGCACCAAAGGTTAGTGCTCACCATTTTGTAAACAAATATTAATGGATATAAAATGTCACATAAGTCTTGGCATAATAATAGTGAATTATTTGACATATATGTAAGACATACAAACTAAAAATAAACAGAAACTTTACTTAAACTACACTTTTAGATGAAAGGTATATCCCATGCAGCATATAAGAGAAATGCGTCCCTTGCCTCTAGCATCTGTTCTCTAGGGTTACACAGGCACCATGAACTCTTCCCATCTCCAGTGCAAGGGCCATGTCATGCCTAGAAGATAGTGTTTATTGTCCTCCCCCATCACCCTACTCTTACATTCTTTCTGCTCTTTCTCCTTAATGTTCCTTGAGCTTTGGAAGAACTAATACAGTTATAGATACTACATAGTTGTGTAATCAACAGTATTGTAGGGCAACTTCTATTACTAAACAACTTTCATTCCCTTGGGTTAAGATCTTTTCTCCCAAACCAACTACTGCTATTCTGGTAAAGTAACATATCAATAAAATGATTCCTAATGATATATTGCTGTACCCACAGATCAGTGTATCACTCAACCCTCATCAAGGAAGTTTCTTGCAGTAGGTGGGAATTAATACTAGCAGACAATGTGCAGAGAGTGAGAGACTTTGGAGCATTCAGTTCTAAAGGGGATGTCTTCATCAAAGCACTCCTCAAGGCTCAGGGATCTATGTAGGGGAGAGAACAGAAAGATTTTAAGAGATAGAGGTGATGGATGACTTCAAGGGAACAGGGTCTCTAGACACAACAGAACTGATGCACATCTGAACTCACAGAAACTGTGTCAGCACACACAAGACCTGTACACGATCAAGCCAGATGGGGTCCCAGCAATGAGAGGGGAAGTAGACACAAGGATCCCACACCTAACTAAGAAACTATTTGCAACTGATACCTGCTGGCAATGGAAAACCAGTTTTCTCCAATGTCACTGGGTATATCAATCACACTTCATGGCAAGCCCTATGCCCAGGAGTAGTTGGTCAACACAAAATGAACGCCATTGTTTTTGTGGTGGGATTTTTGTTTCTTTTTATCATTTTTTGGTCTTATTGGTCTTTTGGTTGTTTGTTTTGGTTTTTGTTGTGTATGTGTATATGCATGTATTTATTTCAAAGAGAGAGAGTGCACACATATAATGTTGGGGGTGGTATTTGGGAGGAGTTGGTGGAGGGAAAACATTATTAAAATATATTGCATGAAAAATAATTTTAAGTAAAAAATACAGAGTAGAAAAAAACCAATTTACTAGCTGAAAATAATGAGACAGAAAGGCATCAAACAGTCCTGTCTGTGAATAATGGAGGAAGAAAAAGATCTTCCTCAGCTGACTGCTGTTAAAGCACAGGTCTGCAAATTGAGGAGAGAAAGGAGTTTTCCTCCCTATAACTGCTGTTAAAGCGCAGATATGTCAGTTCATAAGGAGTAGTGTAAGTACCAAGACATTAAGACATGAACTCATTATGATTCAAAGGCAAAACCCCAAAGATAAAATTTAACAATGAAAATGCTTTGAAATAGATTAAAAAAGGTCATCCTTTTCTCATAGTACCTGAGTACCCAAGTGTTAGTGGCAGGAAGGTATCAGGTCCTAGCAGACAACTGTCAAAGGGATAAAATGGATAATGTAATGATGGCCAGGCTCTGCACCTATACTATGGTATTTTAAGGAAACACATGATTGGCTGCATTTGTTGAAAGTAAATGAATTAGGGTAAAGGGAGCCAGTCGATCAGTAAGAACCTGGAAAGTAAGTGACATAAATCTGAGACCACCTAGTGGGGTTTTTAGTAACACAGGAGAGAACCAGTATGAAGACTCATGTTTTTAAGGAAGAAAATGGGTGACAAGTGATATAGAAAATATATTTGGGAAACAGCTTTAGAAGAAGCACGAGTAATAATGTGGTAATTAAAGTCATCTGAGTAAAGAAAACTCGACTAACACCTATAGTTTAATCTAAGAATGGCCCAAAACAAAAAGCAAGGTAGTTCTGATATACACAGGGATTATTTGATATTTTTCATGCTCTTTCAGTATTTTAAAGTGGTTTCAAGGCTATTATTTCATTGGGCATTCACACGATTTCCCATGCATAAGAGAGTAGGTGTCTTTATTTTTATGCTACTTTGTAGAAGAGAGATTTAAGTACAAAGGTGCTCCCCTATAAGTCACAGACATAGTTTGTCCAGATGGTGCTGTACTCTCCAGAAGAGAGAAGCTGGAGGGCTCTGCATTATTCAGATCAGAGTTTTATTCTTTTCTTCAATGTTAAGGTGCCTTGTCTCTGACAAACGCTTCTTCCTGTTGCTCAGTTTCTATGCCTACAGTACTCTGTTAGCTTTATTTTCTATTCACCTTTTCCCCATCGTCACTTGAAGGTATGTGAAAAAAATTATAAAGTACACACTAAAAATTTAACCAGACATTAGTGGACATTAACTTCTCTGTGGCTGTGTGAGGTCTAAGATGAGTGGGCTAAACTATACCAACAGATGCTGATTTTATAAAAATGGTTTTTTATGCACTTAAAAAACTGACTTCTGTCTTTATAGCTACACTTGAGCGCACCAAGAGGGGCTTACAAGCACAAGCTGGTCTTCCAAATGTTTTTTATAAATTTCAAGAATTCATAAACATTTGTTTACTGTTCAACACTCTTCTCCCTCCCTGTTCCTTAGTGGCAGCCTCTCTTCTCCCTTTTCTACATTACCCTGCTGCAAAACAATGGGGCAGTACGTGCTAGAGACAGAGTTGACTGCCTCATGGCAAAAGAAGACACTTAGTAAAGAATGTTGAAATAAAGATAATTTAGTTAAGTGCTAAGAAACTAGAGCCAAGTAAAAGCTAAGTTAAGTAAAATTAGGTAGCTGGAAGATACAAACAAATTTTTTAAAATAAGTGGTTTGAGAATAAAGAGGGGCTGGAGAGCTGGATCTGTGGCTAAGCAAACAAACTGCTCTTTCAGAGGACCTGTTTGGTTCCCAGCGCCCACATCAGCTGCTTAAACCCCCCTGTAACTCCAGCTCTGGTAGACTGCTGCTCCACTTCTTCCAGTTTTTGTGGGTGCACATGCATGCGCGCGCGCGCACACACACACACACACACACACACACACACACACACACACACCAAACAAATAAAATAAATACTAAAGAATAAAGAGGCAAAATTAAATAAAATTAGCTGATAAAGCATAAGAAATAAAACAAGTTCAAATCCAGCTTGGCCTATAGCTATCTCAATGAACAAAAACTATATAAGCAAATTAAATGAAAATAATCATAACCTTCATTTTTGAGTCAAGATTTTGCTTTGTAGCTCATATTAAATTTGAAGTCAAGATTGTCTCACTCAAACTTCCTGAATGGTGGGATCACAGGCATGTGCTATCATGTCTTGCTCAAAATAATTTTTGAAGTAAAAATATACATATACCCTCATTTTATATGCAATTGTAGTTTTAACTCTTTAACAGAATGGACAGGATATCTTGCTATTCAAGCTGACAGTTAATGTCTAGGAACAATTAACACAGAGATTTGGCTTCTAAGAACAAAATTTTGGGTTATCATCAAATTAATCTCTCTATATACACACACACATGTAAAATGGCTACTATGCCATATAAACAGTAAATAGTTCACTAAATGCTTAGGAAAAGAATAGTCTTGTTTTTATAATTCCTCCATTGTTGGCTTCAACACAGGCAACTCTCCATGATACCACATATGGATTGATCTTCACTTTGTATATCTGGTAAAGTCCTTCCTTAGGTTCCTACCACCAAAGGATCCTTCCCTGCCTTCACTATAATCTGTCTTCATGTCCTTTGACTAATATGGGCTCAATAGGCATTCTACTTTCCTCTCATTGCATCTGTGGAGGGATAGCAGGGCAGTTAGTTATGGAGCAGGACAGTGCTACTGAAGTACCAGGGTATGAGGGCCAGATCAGTAGGCTGTGAGGAACAGGGTAGCAGGCTTCAGGGGTTGGGAATATTCAGAAGAACAGGGAAATCCCAGGAGTCTTTGTTTAGAACAGGATAAGCTGCAGGCCTGTGGCTGTGAGGTACTCATTGCTGGGATAGGTTTTTGTATTAGTTACTTTTTTATTGCTATGATATAAAACATCATGGGCATGAAAACTCATAGGGAAAATTTATTTAGGCTTATGGTTCCAGAGGAATAAGGGTCCATGATGGTAGAGTGGATGCATGGTGGCTAGGGTAGGAAGTGGAGAATATATACCTTGAACCTCAAGCAAGAAGTAGAGAGAGTGAACTAGGAATGATGCACGGGTTTATACTCTTGAGGCTCACCTCCAATGACATACTTCCTCCAACAAGATCACATCTCTAAACCTTCTAAATAGCTTCATCAATTGGAGACTAAGTATATTCAAATGCCTAAGACTATGGGGGACATCTTATTCAAACCACCACAGTTCTCTAGACATGGGTCTCCTAGCCCCATAAGAGATAGTTTCTCCTTATCTGCCCATCTGAAGCATTCCAGGAAAATTAACTCTCTTATAAATTGTTCCTACTTAAGAAACAACCATTTGGCACTTATGCAGTGAACATCTGATAAAAAAATTCTGAGAGATTCTAATAAATTTAATTATGAAGACCAGTGTGTGTTTCTGTTTATTTAAAAACTTTCTGACTGTTAACTGAGCTAATCCAGATGACCCTCCTACCCCAAACCCATCCCTGCTTTGCACTCTCCTGTCCTTCTTATCTATAGCCAGTGTATGATGTGGGATTCACCTCTGTATGCTGTGAATAAAGAAGCAGCTTTTGGCCAATAGCTTAACAGAATAAGCCAGGCTGGAAAAGATATATAGAGAGAATAGGTGGAGTCAGTGAGACACCATGTAGCCACTAAAGGAGACAGACACCAGAACTTTGCTGGGTAAGCCACAGCCACATGGCAACACACAGATTAATAGAAATGGGATAATTTAAGATATAAGGGCTAGCTAGAAATATGAATAAGCTAATAGGCCAAGCAATGTTTTAATTAATACAGTTTCTGTGTGCTTAGTTTGGGTCTGGGCAGCCAGGAAACAAACAAGCAGCCTCTATGAACAGAATGGCATGCCAACATGGTTTGAAATGTTGGGGCTGATGCCTGCCACCTACTTTGGGTCTGGATGCTTTTGTGCCCACTCAGAGTTGGGAGGTAAATAGCTGAGATCATGCCCGCAGCTCACTGCTCCCTGCCTGGGCAGACAGCAGAATCAGGTCTGCTAGGAGTGCACAGGCAGGAGAGCATGGCGGATTCCCATCACCATACACAGAGATACGTCCAGGCCATGCAGTGCGCTGCATAGCAGATTTAGCATTTACTCAGATAAAAAGGGCTTATGTGTTGCACACTTCTCAGAGTTAAAGTGGTGAGTGTGGTTCCTACCTGATGGTCTCAGAGCTGGCGGTAATTGTACCTCTGCCATACTGAAAGACGGAAAGAGGTGGAGCCAGCACCCAGGGCTGCCGCAACCACACTGCTTACCATTTTAAAGCACTCCTGGTCAGAAATAATTACAGATATGCAATAAAGACAGATTCAGACAGAAACAAACATCTGAATGAGTCACACTGTGTTTAAAAAATGTACTTAGGCTTATGAGAGGGAAAAAGAGTATAGAAAAAATAAAGTTTTTAAAGAGACAGAGTACAGACAGTCATAGATTAAAGGAGATAATAATAATAAGCTACACCAAAATGAAAAATACACAGAGAATCTGGATTATATATATATTATATTTTCTTTGATTTTTTTTTTTTCGAGACAAGATTTCTCTGTGGTTTTGGAGCCTGTCCTGGAACTAGCTCT
>NW_004949122.1:3136017-3172369 GCF_000317375.1 Microtus ochrogaster | reverse complement strand
AGTGCTGGGATTAAAGGCGAGCGCCACCACCGCCCGGCTCTTTGAATTTTTTGACAGTGAATGAACCAAGTACAGAGAGACATTTCATTGTACAGGCTGCTAAGCTAAACCAATATATATATATTTTAAAGGTATCTTGACTTCAAAATTTGAGTCTAAGGATATGTTGTTTTGGAAAAGAGGTTCTGCTTTTTTTTCCACAGAAGATGGAAACCTGTGGATTCCTTCCAGGCTAATGTGAAGTAGTTTGGAGAGAACTATGCCCAAATTCCCAAATATTGTTTATAAATGTTTATTTACATTTAAAGGGTATGCTATAGAGGATACTTTGCATTGGCATGAATCTTGGTTTATTGATACAGATTTAAGATCAATTGTTATATATTTCTGCTCTTGATTAACATATTGTGTTTGTACAACTCATTTAAAAATATAATGTATAATTAAGAAATATAGGTTAATAGAGAGTCATCTATAATAGTCAAGCTTAGTCATCTATAATAGTCAAGCTTGTAGTTATGTTAGGTTTTCTAGACGTACAGGGATGTATTTCAGATAGATATTTTTTAGATCTTTCAGAGACCTTCAGAATACAACATTTAAAATGTTTTAAGAACTTAGGACTTTTCATGACAATGAGATACATCTGCTTCTACCAGCACCAATCTACTTCAAGAGGATGATGGGCATCAAAGAGGCTCCTTATGGAGTTTGCTAGACATCTGGGCAAGAAACTGCTCTTGCCTGGACTGCTTGATGTTATGCTGCATGAACTGGACATGATGGACCCACAGAAAAGTGACTGATGAACTTGCCTAAAGGTGAGATGGTCCTTCTGGGTTCCTGCTTCATGAAAGAGTCTGCCAGACATTCTGCAGGACACAGAAAAAGTGATTGACAAACTTCTAATATAGGTAGAACTGTCTTTGAAATTTCCTGCTTCATGGAAAAGCCTGCCAGATACTATGGGCCTATGTGCTGAGGATTGGATACCACATTACAGAAGAATCTTGGGTGACTATCCAGGTAGCAAGATGTCTCTGTTAACTCTAAGAGTTTTGGAAGTTGCTTACAATGCACTTCCTGTTTACTTAGGTAATATTATATCCTTCTGGAGTCTTTGATGGAGTTGAAGAATAGATAGCTATAGTTATAGTTTTCCTTAGTTATAAGATAAAGTAGATATAAATATTGTAACTGTAATTCTTGCTTGATAACTGTTTTGTTATATGTAATTTTACTATGTTAAAGTTAAAACCTTCCTTTTTATTTAGACAGAAAAGGGGAGGTGATGTGAGATTCCTCTCTGTATGCTGTGAATACCATTGGTTAATAAAGAAGCAGCTTTCGGTCAATGGTTTAACAGAATATAGCCAGGTTGGAAAAGATATATAGAGAGAGTAGGCAGAGTCAGTGAGATGCCATGTAGCTGCCAGAGGAGACAGATGCTGGAACTTTACCCGGGAAGCCATAGCCACATGGTGATACACAGATTAATAGAAATGGGTTAATTTATAATGTAAGAGTTAGCTAGAAATATGCATAAGCTAATAGGCCAAGCAGTGTTATAGTTAATTTAGTTTCAGTGTAATTATTTTGGGTCTGGGTGGTCAGGAAATGAACAAGTGGCCTCTGCCAACAAGTGTACATCATTTCCCGGAATGTCTATAAAAATGCTTTTAGTTTTAATCTGGTAGACACTTTCTAACTGCTTCTAAACTGTCTTATGGTAGTTGCTGAATCCTGTCTCAGGACCTGGTCGTATTTTTTTATTTTTCTGGTTAGCATCTGTAATGCTTCAAAACCCTTTCTTTACAGATACCCTGGTCTCTAGAGTTTTGGTTTAACAAATTGCTTCCAAATGAATATTTCACTCATTCTTGCTAAATTTTATGTTTCATATTTAGATCTGTAGTTTTAGCCTATTCAGGGAATTTAGCATCTTCAGTCTATCATCTAACACAACAGCTATCTCTCAGGAAAGAAGGAAACCCAATGCCCTAGAAAGAGAACTTCTAATTTAGATGGCCATTTATCTGATGTTGCCTTATGTGGTGCATGCTCGTCTAGATAATGTAAATAGAACAACACCATGCTAGAAATGAGTGGAACTGTTTCCTCACATGAACTTGTTCTATAACTTCTGCTAAGTTCTTGTTGGACTACTTTCCTCATAGATAAAACAGTGTAAATAGATAAGTTCTTATTTCTGCAATAGAAATTTTTATTAGAAACATCTCATCAAGTAATTTCTGACATGGGGAGAGGGTGAAGAAATAAGAAAAATTATTTTTCAGTTTTTTTAAAAAAAATCTCTCTAGCTGTGATCCATTTAACAGCAACACAGCTCAATAAGGTCAGTTAGGGAAGTGGGTGGAACATGATTAGAACGTACACTTTTGCAAACAGGATGAGAAGAAGGTCTTTAAAGTAGATGTTGGAGAGCCGGGCGGTGGTGGTGCACGCCTTTAATCCCAGCACTCGGGAGGCAGAGGCAGGCGGATCTCTGGGAGTTTGAGTCCAGCCTGGTCTACAAGAGCTAGTGCCAGGACAGGCTCCAAAAAGCTACAGAGAAACCCTGTCTCGAAAATAAAGTAGATGCTGGATAAACTGGTAGGAGAAGAAATCCATCATGAAGGAGAGAGAGGACAGTATAATCTACCTACACTCGTGAGCAGGCAAGAGAACCTGGCTCATGCACCAAACAGGCATTAGACAATTTTAGAAAGTATCCCTGGTATCTGACTCTGGAGGCAATGAAATTCAAAGGGGAGAAGGCAGGGCTTTATCTCAAAGAATAAAAGTTTACAAATTTTAAAAAATTATTCCTTCTACATGAAAGTATAAATGGATTTTCAGGCATTCCTTGATCTCCTTCTTGCTTCTATGTGCCTCTCAGGCCACTATAACCTTTAGCCTCTTAAAGTACAGCCTGGTAAAAGTGCTAAATTAAATTCTCAGGTTAGTTTAGTTTACAAAATGGGTTCAAGGTCAGTCAAGGTTAAAAAATTCTATGAAGTAGGACCACAGATGTATTAGGATTAAATAATTTTTCCTCATAAGAAGACCAAAACCAAAACCTGTCTTTAAAGTCAGAGCAAAGAGGCAGGGAAGAGGGCACTGTTGGCACTGCTAGCAAAAGGGAATCATTCACTCAACAATTATATTACCTTTGCAATTTTTCCCATTTCATAAATATCTGCTTTCTGATCTTCAATATCCATGAAAGCAGTTTCAACTCTGGTTAGGATCTGTTCATAGTTACTGCAGGTGTCTGGGAGTCCATCAGGGAAGTAGAACTGTGGAATGTTTATGGACAACGGTGCAGTCACAGCATCATTCACGCGAGGAGTAGGGGAGGCAGGCTGGGGACTACTTGGAAGGGCAGCTGCAGATGGAAGTGGTGATGCAGGCTTCTTTTCTGGTTTATTTTGAATCTGGAAGAAAAATGTGATTATAAGATACAAAATTCTAAGCAGTATATATTTTTCAAGAGTCCTCATTAGTAAGAAAAAGTTGTATATAAATACAAGAATGTGCAAATAGACACGCTTTAGAGTATTCTAGAGGACAGTAAGCATGCTTCTAGGGAATGTTTTACATATTAAAAATTAACATATTGTTTGTCAATACTTGTTATTCTAGATTTATGGTTTAAAAATCCTACAGTAAATTTTTCCATCTATCAGTTACCAAGTATTTCAAGATAATCAAAGAGCAATATCAGCTAGAACAGTATCAGCTGATCAAGATCTTTAAGTGTATTCTTCTTGTTGTTGTTAGAACAACTAAGTAAAATAAAACCTTTTATCTTTGGGCTTTTAAAACCATTTCATAAAAACCAACTACTTATAGTACAGCTAAGTAAATACACACAAAAAAGTTACTGGAATGCTTGGAAAAAGATTTTGCTTTTATTTTTTGAGACAGGATTTCACTGTGTAGCCCTTACTGTCCTGGAACTTATTCTGTAGACCAGGCTGTCCTGGAGCTCAGAGATCTACCTGCCTCTCTGCCTCTCAAGTGCTGAAATTAAAGGTGTGTGCCACCCCTGCCACCAACCCTTAACTCTGGCTACAAACTTTTTTTTTCCTTTCAGAAAAAAATATATAGTGAATATTGTCACAGCACAAATAAAGTCATAAGAGGACAGAGAACACTCTGAAGGCTGGTTTGGCCACCCATAATCATTAAAAGTGGCTGACCCCTAACAATATGTACAAAAAATAGAGAGCATATGTCAAAAATATAAATTTTCCCTTTGAAATATCTTTAAGAAAAAAAAAACAAGGCCTTGGAAGTTTTGGTTCTTTTTTGTTCCTCCCCGTTGTAAATTCATGCTGTGGTTTTGGTGGGAAGGTAAAAAGTACATGTCATCTGTAGGTGGCACTGCCCAATAGGCAGGAGAGCCTGTTCTACTCAAAGGTGACCACATTTTAACCCTGACAGGTAGCCTTAAGCTTAGCTTTCCCTTTCTGCTGTCTAGTTATCCTCAATGACCTTCTGCTTCTTGGTGTCAACATCATTATCCCCTTTATCTTCTGCTACCTGCTTGCTCATAGGAGCCTCAGTTTGCTCTTCTTTATTTCCATCCTCTGCCTTGCCATCCCCTTCTTCCTCTTCCTCATCTATACTTTCCTCATTAGCATTCCCATTGGCAGGTGCACCTCTTCCATTCACTGCTTCCTCCACAACTTCCTTCATTTCCTTCAGGTCTTTGTCTGTGGACTCAGAGCTGGTGTCCACGGACACATATGACATGGTGGGGCACGGCGGTGATACAACATAGTGGGTGAGGCTTTGGTGGGAAGCTGTGGCAGCGGCCAGCTAAGTCCAGCAGGCAGAGAAGGTGGCTTCAGTGAGCACAGAGCAGACCCAGGGACAGTGCAAAGATGGCTTTTTGGAACAGTCAGTGCGGTTAAGGTGTATTCTTAATCTGCTGGAACTTTACTAGTTAGGCTCTTTTAGAAAACTGTTCTTGGGCCAGCTGGTGGTGGCTTTTAATCCTAGCACCCAGGAGGCAGAGGCAGGCAGATCTCTGTGAGTTCGAGGCCAGCCTGGTCTACAAGAGCTAGTTTTAGGAGAGGCTCCAAAGCTACAGAGAAAAAAAAACTGTTCTTGGTTTTTGTGTGAATTTCCAGCCCTCCACCAAATGGAAGAAATGATAATTTCTTTAAAAATATACATCTAATATCTGCATTGGTGGTATAGTGGTGACCATACTGCCTTCTAAAATGTATAGAATTGGGGCTGGGTATGTAGAGTTCTTGACTATCTCCCATACACGAGGCACTGGATTCAATACCCAGTACTTTATAAAACCAGGTGTGGTGGTACAAGCTTGTTTTTCTGGCACTTAGAAGCAGCTAAAGGCCATCGTCTGCTCTAGAGCAAAGTGGAGGCCAGCCTGGGCTTCAAGAGACTCTTTCTTAAAAAAGAAAATATAGCCGGGCGATGGTGGCGCACGCCTTTAATCCCAGCACTCGGGAGGCAGAGGCAGGCGGATCTCTGTGAGTTCGAGACCAGCCTGGTCTACAGAGCTAGATCCAGGACAGGCTCCAAAGCCACAGAGAAACCCTGTCTCGAAAAACCAAAAAAAAAAAAAAAAAAAAAAAAAAAAAAAAAAAAAAAAAAAAGAAAATATACATATTGAAATGTATCTGGGATATGGGATATTTTAAATGTCTTTTCTAGTTTGACTTTACCAAAGTAGAATTACTGACAGTATTTGACAAGCACTTCAGAAAACTTCTGGCTGATTTGCTTGCCACTGACCCTGATATAAGGGGCTATTTTCCCTAAGATAAAAATTTAACTCATTTGGTATCCTCTAATAGGCAAGAACCATGGTTGATAGTTTCATAATTACCAGTCTTTATTGTTAATTAAATGTTAATTTATAGTTTATATCTTTCCTTTTCCCAAAAAGTACCTGTTGTAGTGTGCTCCATGGGACATTAGAAGGGAAAGGGAAAAGAGGTGTGGTAAGGCATCAGAGAACTTGGTACTTAGGATCGAGGAAAAGGTCAAGGGAGGTGTACCATCATTCAGATAAGAGGGTTTTTTTTTTGGCTTTTGGGTTTTTTGTTTTTTCCTTCTTTGAATTTTTTTTTTTTTTTGAGATAGGGTTTCAATGTAGACTAAACTGGGCTTGAACTCTTAACTATATAAACTACAAAGTCAAGGTTGACCTTGTTCTCAGTATTCTCCTGCCCTCATCACTCAAGTGTTGGGATTACAGCAGTATGCTATCATGTGCAGTTTTTTTTAAAAGATTTATTTTTAATGTGTACGAGTGTTTGCCTGAATGTATTTCTGTGCACCATGTACATGCTTGGTGCTGTGGAGGTTGGAAGAGGGCTTCAGACCCACAGGGAGTGGAGTTATAGATGGTTGTGAGCTGCATTGTGGATATTAGGAATCTAACCCATGTCCTCGGTAAGAGCAGCAAGGGCTCCTACTGCTGAGCCATCTTGCCAAACCCACATGTACAGCTTTTTAGGAGTTTATTTTTAGCAATGAAGACTAAATTCAACTCTAAGATTCCTAGCAGAAAAAAATAAAAAAGGTGCCTGGCTTGTTTGTGCGTGCCTTTAATTTTAGCACTCGAGAGGCAGAGGTAGGCAGATATCTGAGTTCTAGGCCAACCTGGTCTACAGATAAAGTTCCAGGACAGCCAGGGCTACACTGAGAAAGCCTGTCTCGAAAAACCAAAATAAATTAAAAAAAAAAAAAAGATTTCATGAAGGCTTATAGGGTTCTAAATTAACAAGAGTCCGAGCATGGCAATGTAGTAGATGCTACATAAAGCATGAAAGATAGGCATAGTTATTGAGTAGCTAGGTTTTGAGGTAGTACTGGTAGGCAGGTTCTCTGCCACTGAGTTACCTCCCCAGACCTAACTAAGTTTTTTGTTTTTTGTTTTTTTAATTTACTGTGAACACAAGGTAGTATTCAATGACCTTGCTATTCCTAATGTTTGGACAGTGATCCCACATAATCCACAGTCAAAGAAGGAGCAGCACAGAAAGAAATGAGGCCAATGAACATAAAAAAACACAACAGTAAACAGTGATAGCTTACAAGTCTGTGACCTCAGGAGTGTTACCTAATCTTTTAGAATTATAGTAATAAACAGAAATCACATTTTCCATTTTTTGCAAGATTGTGGGGACTTAAAGAAATAACAGAATGCAACATATATAAACGGTTCCAAACAGTGCTGAGCACATATTTGTCCTCGTGAAAGGCAATGAGTGACAAAGCTAAACAGTGGGGTTCTCAAAACATTATAAATGAAGCAGAATTTGGCACAGTCCTTTAGATTTTAATAATAAACAGTCATGTCCACTTGTAAAGCAATCCAAAGTTTATAAACTTCTCTTGATTTAGCAAAGTGACAATCTAGTCTGAACAAACATTTCTTTGCTTTTAATGCTAAATCTGCAAATATGAGTCAGCAGTACTAGAAAGTTTTCTTGAAATTCTGAAATAGGGCAGATCTTCAGAGGCTCTACCTAGATCCGTGTATCAGTGCCACGTCTATTCTGTTATTTTGTGCAGAAAATTCAATCATCAAAATTCTGTTTCTTGAAAGTGTTTTCAACAGTATGATATCCAGTGACGTGAGGTTTAATTTCAGGGCAGTTATGACATTAGAATTAAGACCACTGCTGCCAGTAAGTATGGACACATGCTGAGGTCTAGAGCACGACCTTCAGTGTTAACTGTGCATTTGTACCAACAGATGAGCACAACATTCAGAACAAACACTGACTGCTAAAATTAACTGAATTGGAAAATATTTGATGACCTACTATTATCTTTTGTGTGTGTGTACTTCTTAATACAAAGCAAATTACTAATAAACAAGTATTTATTAATTGATTGATTAATAAATAAAAATAATATAAAATATGCATTTATTCTGAACTTTCAGCTCTATCAATTTACCTCCAATTGCGTATTTGGGAGACACATACTTTAAACCTTAAAGTAGTATAATAAAACTGACTTTGCAAACATACATAAAAAACTTGCAATTGTTTCCTGACTTGCTGGCAAGTTTGATATAGCCTCACTTTAAATAAAGCTGTTTTGATCCAATATAGGACTGGCAATAAAAAGGAGTACATCGGAGAAGTGTCTCAATTCTCTATTCAGGTTTTCAGCACCATTACATTACTTAGTGATTCTGAACAGTCGCTGATATTGTCACTATAATAGTTCCAATATTTGACACATTTGACATTTTGACACATGAAAAACAAACCACAAGCCTCACCCCTAAATCTGAAGTTTTTCTGGGTCAGAATCACTACGAAATTATGGTTCCTTGCTGGAATTTGGATTGTTAGCACTTGTACAGTCCTTGACTTGTATTGTATTCCATTTTAGGCAACTTGTGTGATGACACAGACACTGGCCCTAAGATTATAAGCAATGAAGCACAGACTCTGTAGTCGGTCAGCCAACAATCAGTCTCAGCTTGCTAGGGGAAGGCAATTGTTTAAAATTTAGAAGAAATTGTTATGCTTCATTATCTACATGTCCACAGTTACTGTAGACATATACTGTTGTCTTTATCTAACAATACCTCTGGGAGCTGGCAAGATGGTTCAGTGGATAAAGGCACTTGCCTTACAAGCCTGGTAACCAGAGTTGAATCTCCAGGGCCTACATAAAGGTGGGAGCAAGAACTGACTTTAAAAAGTTGTTCTCTGATCTCTACATATGTGCTGTGGTCTGTGTGTTTACATACATCATTCACACACACTAATAAATAAAGCAAAACATACTCTGCTTTTATAAATATTATCAGGATCCATATTCTTTTAGATAAACATTCATTATAGCTATATTGTAATACAATCTACTTACTTAAACTTACAAATTGTGTTTCTACAGGAATTACAATTTTCTAGCATGCTTCGTAAATAATTGTTAAGTTGTATTTATTGTCTGCAAAACAGGTTTCCCTCCCTACCGGGTAAAAATGTGAGTACTGTACTCCAGCCCCAGAAGCTCTATTTTTAAACCTGCTGGAATCCTCTACAAATAGCTTTCTGCAAATAGCTGAACAGAGAACACAGATTAATTCCTTGACCTAATACCAACTACAAGTGAGTAATAAAATTATTTGTGTGTTAGTTTACTGGGTGATTTTATTAGTAATTAAAATATTTAAAAGAAACACCCAAATTTCAAACCTGTGACTGCTGAAATGACTTCAGTCGCTTCTTAAACCGTGATGGGAGAACAAAGTCACAGCCCCTTGCTAGGAAAGCTAATTCTCCCCTTAAATCCGGGTCCCTTCGCAAAGATGTTTCCTTGATCATCATCTTTGAAAAGTGAATGTTTACTTTCCAAGCAGTCAGCTCACTTCCGAAGACAATGTCAATCTTGTCAGTAGATACTTTTTCTTCTTATCTTCCAAATAAATTAAATTTAATCATTGTGTTCTCTCAGCCTCCTGGGACCACAATCCATGCTTGTCCTGACATGCAGCTGGTTCCCAAATACAGCCTGTGACTCCCAGTGCCTTCTCATAATATTCCAGTTAGAAACACAGCCTGCAAAAGGCCTACTGCTTCTTGTTGGTAGCGTTATGTGAAACTGACCTGAACATGTTTAGAATGCAGAGCCTTCTGGGAGAGAAAGTGCCCACTCCTCCCAGCACCACAATTAGAAACATTACAACTGGACATAAAAATAGCAACTTCTCAGATAATGCCAGCTTCTGAAACTCAGCACAGGGGCGCTGATATACAAACTTTACCCTCAAACCAGGGTGAAAAAGATTATGTGGAACATTTTTGTCTTTTGCTGCTTGATATTGTTTTAAAAAACAAAACAAATTGAACTTCAAATTTAAAAGTATTACTTCAAGAATAGTTTTTTATTTATTATCTAAAGAGGAAGCAAATATTTCATAGCCTTAAATTTTTCCAAGCAAAATATGACAGAAATGGTCATTCTCAAATGATAAATTACAGAAATATTTGTTTGTTTTTAAAAGCAGACTATTTTAGCTATTAAACATAATTTTTGAAGTGATTATACATATAGTTTGAACATTTATTATCAAAAGTGTTTTTAAGAAAGTGGAACAACTTAACATCCTAACAAAGAAATATCAGATACATATGAATGAATGAAATTTAACCAAACGGGCCACAGAAGATGATCAGAGAGCAGTAACAGTACACCCTTAGGTTAGGAGACTTTTTCCTCAGAGTAGCTTTAAAGAACTAGAAACACCTCAGCATTTCACTATATATTAAATATTATCCTCATTTTAATATTTATAATTATCAAAACATTTTATTTTGCTCATTTATATTTCACTATTTATTTTTAATTAATCTCACCAGTTTTTTACTTTCAGAAAATATAAAACACTATAAAGAACAAAACTAAAAATGTGAGTGCATATATATGATAAATAAATATAAAAAATTAAAATATTTAAGGTATATATTTATATATGCAAAGGTGGTTTATGCTTCTCTACTGATTATCATACTTAATCACATTCAGGTGAAAGAGTTAATATTTGTAAAATTTTATGAACTAATAATAATCCAGTGGTGTGTAAATTCTCCAGGACAAGTTCAATTTTAAGTTTTTCATTCATTCAAATATTTTTATGACATATGTACCAGATGCTGACTTGGACATAAATACAGAGATAATGTGAAGGCACTTCTTAGGCCTCTTACTTTATTTCCTAGGACAATGGTGAATTAGTATAAATGACAAGAAATATTTACATATTTCATTTACTTCTTGTATGTTTCTGAAGTTTCTGAAGGTTAGAGCAATGTTTAAAGTCCAATTGCTGGTGGAGTGTGGTGCCAAGTGCCTTTAAACTCAGCACTTGGTGAGGCATATGCATGCTTCTGTGAGTTCTGGGTTGGCCAGGGCTACATGATGAGGCCCTATCTAATACCCCCACTGAAAATGAAGGCAAATGCTGCTTAAAGCAAACGGTTTTATAACAAAAAAATCAGAGAGCACAGGTCACAGTCCCTTAAGAGTACAGAAAAAACCTGGTCAATAAGTTATTGACAGAGACAGACTAGCATGAAGTTATTTGCTTTTTACTTATTTGTGTTTGCAGGGAATTTGGCTGCTTGGTCTTAGTAAGGATTTGAGAATCTGTCTTACAAGGAGTGACCTGGACAGCACCTAAGAACACTGTTGTTAGAGAGCCTCTTCTTTACTGGGAACGATCAAGTATAAGCAGTCTTCACTTCTGATCTTTTCTCATCATGAGGATCCTGTCTGAAGATACAGGCAGTCCTAGCTGTCCTATGTGCTTACTGTGAGTCTCCAGGACAACAATCGTAAGTGATCTTGACTACAGGATACAAGAGACTAGTGCTGTCTGTTGTGAGCATGACTGGGATTTTTCAGCTGTTATTTTGAGATCTGGCTGCCAAGGCTGGAGTTCCTTTCCTGTGAACCATTCCCCCCGAATAAGCATTCTTGGGTAAGGGAGATAATTCTGTGACGGTTTCTTTCACTTTACAATTTTTCTAAGGCCTTCCAGGTAGTAGCATGTATCAGAACTTTGTTGCTTTTTATGGTTAAACAACAGCCAATTGTTTAGACATTTAGGTCATTTCTACTTTTGGGCTACTATAAATAATGTGGTAGTGAACATTCATGTAGCAAGACAGATGATCTCAAGTTCAGAAAGATTATTTCTCTGGTCCCAAAATGCTTGTTCTAGATGCAGTGGTTCTCAAACTGTGGGTCACGACACCTTTGGGGATTGTATGACTCTTTCACAGGGGTCATCTAAGACCATCAGAAAACACAGATATTTACATTACAATCCATAACAGTAGTAAAATTACAGTTGTGAAGTATCAATGAAAATAACTATAGTTGGGGCCACCACAATATTATTAACTGTATTAAAGGGTTGTGGCATTAGGAAGGTTGAGAACCACTAGAGGAAGATACACGGAAGGACAAGCTCCGGAGTGGGAACTTTGTGGGTTCCCTGGCAGAGGCATATAAGAGAGAGGATGGCTTTATTGCCAAGGCCCTAAAAATATAGCATTTCTTCTGAAATAGCTTCCACTATCTAAACTAAGAAAAAATGCGCCCTTCCTATGTCATCAAAGGATCTATGGAACCCAGGAGAGCAGTTCTAAGTTTGGAGGAAGGAGATGTGCATCAAAGAAAGGTGTGACTTGTAAGGAAAAATAGAATAAAATTGTATGTGAAGCCCAGCACATTCCCTCTTACAGAATTCTTTCTGTAAGGCTTAGTCTGAAACCCAGAATTGTTTTAAAAACAATTTCTAAATCTTAGAATTCTCTGACCTTCTCCCTTTGAAAAGGAAGACAGTGATATATAACCTTAATTATCTCTGGAACGAGTCAGCTCTGGGCAATGTTTTAAGAATGGGTTGCTTAAAAAAATTTGAAGATTGACTGAAAAACTAAATCACTTATTTTGATTTATGTAATAATGCCAAGCAGTATTGTATATACAATGTGCTATGCTAGGAGCTGCAGTTGTGGTTTAGAGGTAGAATAATTTACTTAGAAGGCACAAGGCCCGGGACTGGAAAAACACACATACACACATCAAAAGAACCCCTCCCCCCACACACACCAAAATGGTGTTTGTTGCTTATCAACAATGTGTTATGCCAAAATACGTCAAGTTCTTATTCTGTTCACATGGTAATTACAATCACTCACTAGCCACAGCTGACTGTAGTTATGGAGGCCAAGATAACACCAGCCAAGGACTTCTAGTCAGGAAGGCCATTTGGGATAATCCTTTCTAAAAGGAGTCTAAGAAAAAAATTAAAATACTACAAGAATATAGTATATATATACTTTTTAAGAGAAAGTCTCTAAAAAAAAGTTGAACACTGTCAATAAATACCTCAAATATCTATTGAGCTGTGCAGGTTAGATTTTGCCAACTTCACACAAACTAGAGTCACTTGGTATGAGGGACCCTCAGCTGAGAACTGCTTTCATCAAGCTAATAGGGCATTTTCTTGATTAACGGCCCTCTGTGGGTAGTGCCATCCTTGGACAGTGTTCCTGGGTTGTATACTGAAAGAGGGTTGAGCAAGCCCTGGAAAGTATGTCAGTAGGCAGCATTCCCCTGTGGCCTCTGCTTCAGTTCCCGCTCCAGGTTCCTGCTTGAGCTCCTTCCCTGGACTCCCTGGATGATGTATTCTAACATGCGAGATGTAAAAATACCTTTCCTTCCTGGTTGGTTTCACTCACGAGTTTACTACAGCAGTAGAAACCAAACAAGCACACGAGTGCCCCCTAAGAGTCTGCTACTGATCTAGGTGCGGGCATACAGTGGGTGACGGAACAAAACTAATGTGCTAGCTAGAAATCATCTTTACCACATTACTGAAATCTGTGCTTGACAACATGTTGACAATAGTTTCAAATTTTAAAACTCATTATTAAAAAATGTTAAGATTTTAGCTTGTACTTTCCATCTCCATTTTTCCTTTTGGTGCTAGGAATGGGCACACTAGACAACCACTGAGAAACCTCCCTAGCCCAATTTACTTTTCTAATCTAGGCATGTTAAGTTGTCAGACTTACAGTTTTGAAACTTTTACTAAACTTAAATTAAATGTTTATAAAAAGAGGGTAGGCTTTATTTCTTAACTTTTGAGTTATGATTAATTTGCTATTACCCCATTTAAACTAAAGGGGCCCAAAACGACTATAATGTCATGTGTTGGTAGGAATCAGATAGTATTAAAATATGATTTACTGAACATTGGGAAGATAGTTCTACCAGTGAAGTACCCTAGTGAAAGCATGAGGACCTGAGCTCAGATCTCCGGCACTCACATAAAAGCTGGACATTGGACAAGGTGGTGTGTCTGCTACACTAGCGCTAGGTGCGGGGAGAGGTAGGGACAGAGACAGGTGGATCCTAAAACTCATTAGCCAGCTAGTCTAGTTAATCAGTGAGCTTCTGGTTCAGTGAAATCTCATCTCAAAATTAAGGAGGAAAGAGATTAAAAAGAAAATACCAGATGCTGGCCTCTGACCTCCACACGCACATGTACACCCCTACCTCCCCCCCACACACACATAGAGAGAGAGAATTACCTAAGTGATATAGTTTTCTAGTGTTTATTTTTATAAAAGCATTCCAATATTCCCCATATTAAAATATGGCCTCAGCACAGTAATTCATTCATTCATTCATTCATTCATTCATTCATTCATAATTATGGAATTTTGGGGGACCTTAGCTGGATCACCCTTTCCCTACTCTACAGGCTGTTCTTAGTTGTAGTTGACTTATTTGAATCTGCATGTATCAGTTATTCTTGATCTTACAGTTACTTCCTGCATATACAGGCTTTATAGAAAAGCATATCCTCAAGTGTCATGTGTTAGTCAATGACTACGTGAGAAAGTTTCCCTAAAAACAAGAAAAGGTAAAGTTGATGGATGGAACAACAACAACAAAACAAAGAAAAAAAAGCTAGTTTTCAGAGATAAGTCATGATAAAGATGATTAGGGAAAACAGCTATCTGTTATTATTCTGGTCAAAACTTCCTTTTTAAAAGTGGTTCTCCTGTCTCAGCCTCTAAGATTGCTGGGATGTGGTAGAACATCACCACACCAGTGTTACTCGCTTTGCAACTGTCCAATGCTACGCTGGCTGGATATCATAATCCATAGGTAGTTTTTGTTATTGATCTTTAATAATGTTTCCAGGACTTCCAGTGCATTCAACAAAACAGTACACTTGAGCCTTATCAAACTCTGCTTTGTTGAGTTAGTATGAAATTCTACCTAGATAGGAGTCAGAAAACTTTCTACAAATGCCCATGTAGTAAAAAAAATACTTTAGGCTTTAGATCTCTATCACAACTACTCAGATTATTACAAAAGCAGCCATAGATCATTTAATGAGCAGGTGTGGGTATGGTCCTGGCAGCAGCAGGGTAGATTTGGCCCAAGGGCTTTAGATTGTTGACCTTGGTCTAGGTCAATATCCAGTTTCTGAATATCTTCTTAGTATTTTCTTTTTGGCTTCCTCTCACCACAGCAGCTTGGATTTTATTTTTATCTAGTCAACACATACTCTTGGGAAAGTATTTTGAATCCATATTAAAATATTAATGATATGCAATACTGTCAAGTCTCTTTTCATGTATCATCATTAGTGTCATTTAAAAATACTGCCTACATGCCCATTAATTAAAATGTTTCCAGTAACTGGTAGTTTTTCAGCTGTCTAAAACAACAAAAAGAGCAACAAAAAGGACATAATTTAAAAATAGTTCTTAAAAGAAATCAAAGGCCAGCTGTGGCAGCATATATCTATAATCTTAATACTTACGAGACTAAGCCATGAGCATGGCAAGTTCCAAACCAGACTGAGATACAAAGCAAGACTGTCTTGAAACAAAACAAGGGCGCAGAAAATAGCTTATCAGTAGAGTCTGCCTAGCTTGTGCAAGAAAATAAATAAACAGACCAACAAAACAAAACAACGCAGAAAAAAGCTTACACAGTAGATAAACAATCTCAGAATAGTAGAAACTTCTGGAAAAAGGAGAAAATAGTGAGGAGGAGTATCCTATGGGTTTCTGTTGCAGGAGGGGCCACCAGTTAGTTCCTGGCCGCTTAGCCCTGAAATAATCACACAGAAACTGTATTAATTAAATCACTGCTTGGCCCATTAGCTCTAACTTCTTATTGGTTAACTCTTACATCTTAGTTTATCCCATTTCTAGTAATCTGTATGTCACCACAAGGTTGTGGCTTGCCAGCACGTTTATCTCTGGCCATGGATCCATGATGTCCCTCTAACTCCACCTTCCTCCTCCCATGCTATAGGCCAAGCCAGTTCTTTATTCATTAACCAATAAATGCAACACATAGACAGAAGGACCTCCCACACCAGGTTTCACTGTCTCTAAAATAATTTCTGAAAGATCAAGATGCTAATGAAAGCACTAAAGCAGCCAAGCCTCACAACAGACCTCTAGTTGCCACTATCTGGGAAGCAGTGAAAGGGGACTGCAAGTTCAAGGCCTCTGTGGGCAACAGAAAGCATTTAAGACGGATTATGTCTTAAAGTGAACAAACAATAACAAAAATGAATAGCCAAAGCAAACCAAACTGTTCAGTTGGAACCTCCAGACTGCCCCATTCCTGCTTCTCTCCAAACACTGCTCATGCAGAGTCTCCAAAGAAAAGGTGCCAAAAAAGCCATTCTTGGTGCCTACTATGACTTCCTCTCCTGAAGCTGTCTATGCCTAAGTCCCTGCCTAAAGCACTCAGTTTTTGACCATACTTGGGCACAAACCCAGCTTGTGGCAATCATCATCCCTCGCCTATAACCTATAAAGTTTCCTTGCTTTCATTTGTGGGCACAGCTTCTCCAGCCTTGAGCTCTGGGACTGGAGAACTTGTCTGGAAGTTGCTTTGCTCAAATAAACCTTTTGTTATATTTTTCCAGTTTGGCTTGATCTGGCTTACTGTGGTGGTTGAGAAACTTATTCTTGGGGAAAAGTGGGCAGAAAAACCTATTACAAACCAAAACCACTAATGTAAAAATCTGAAACACATACTGTAAAAACTGATAATGGACAAACCTAAGTCACTTTTCTATTTGCTGAAAACAAGAGCTGGCAAACTATGGTCCATGGGCTAATCTGGTTTAATGCCTGCTTTTTTAAGCGTCTAAGACTTGTCTAACATTTTCTGTGTGTGATATGTATTATATGTGTGTGTGTATATACACACACACACACACACACACACACACACACACGCTGTTTGCTTGGGTGTACACATGGATGCAGAGGCATGTTTCCATGTGAGCATATGTAGAGGCCACAGGAGGATGACAAGTGTCTTACTCTATTGCTCTCCCTCTTTATTCTCGTGAGACAGGGTGCCTCACAGACCTTAAGTCTACCATTTTGACGAGGCTGGCAGGTTAGTGCTAGTCTCTGCTCCACAACACTGTGATTATAGACATATACTGTCATGCCAGATTTTTTAGGCAGCTGCTAGAGATTTGAATTGAGGTCCTCATGCTTGCACAGAAAACACTCTTACCAACTGAACCATCTCCCTAGACCCTAGTTTAACATTTTTAAAGGTTTAAACACACACACACACAAAGAAAAAGATAACACTAATTCTACGACATACAAAGCCTAAATCATTTACTATCTGACATTTTTCATAGAAAAAGGAAGTCAATTCTTGTCTTAAAACAATTCATAGGGGAATCTAAAATGGTTGAAAGACTCTTAAGGAAATGTTCAACATCTTTAGTCATCAGAGAGAAATGCAAATCAAAACAACTCTGAGATTCCATATTACACCTATAAGAATTGCCAAGATCAACTGCTGGAGAGATGGCTCAGAGGTTAAGAGCATTGCCTGCTCTTCCAAAGGTCCTGAGTTCAATTCCCAGCAACCACATGGTGGCTCACAGCCATCTGTAATGAGGTCTGGTGCCCTCTTCTGGCCTGCAGGCATACAAACAGAATATTGTATATATAATAAATAAATAAAATATTTAAAAAAAAAGAATTGCCAAGATCAAAAACACTCATGACAACATATGCTGGAGAGGTTGTGGGTTAAAGAGAACACTCCTGAATTCCTTGTGGGAATTCAAGTTGGTACAGCTCCTTTGGATGTCAGTGTGGTGATTTCTCAGAAAATTAGGAAACTACTTTCCTCAAGACCCAGTAATACCACTTTTGGGTATATATCCAAAGGATGCTCAATTGTGCCACAAGGACATGTGCTCAACTATGTTCATAGCAGCTTTGTTTGTCATAGCCAGAAACTGAAAACAACCTAAATGCCCCACGGCTGAAGAATGCATAAAGAAAATGTGGTAATTTATACAATGGAGTACTATACAGCAAATAATAATGATGCTGATGATAATAATAATAATAATGATACCTTGAAATTTGCAGGCAAATGGATGGAGCTAAAAACATCATATTGAGTGAAGTAACTCTGACCCAGAAAGAAAATTCTCATATATATTCACTCATAAGTAGTTTTTAAACATAAAGAAAATCAGCCTAGAAATCATAATCGCAGAGAACCTTGAAAACAATGAGGACACTAAGAGAGACATACATAGATTTAATCTACATAGGAAGTAGAAAAAGACAAGATCTCCTGAGTAAATTGGGCTGAAGGGGAGATGAGAGGAGGGGAGGGGAGCAGAGAAAAATGTACAGCTCAATAAAATCAATAAAAAAGAAAAAAAAAGAAAGGACAAATCACTAAAGCAAGAGGATATGGCCTCTTGCACAGAGCAATCTTCCTATATAAAACATCTCATATTATTTGTCTCTTTAAATTAACTTTCATTAATATTTTCAACTTTTAACAAGTAGAAATATCATCAAATTTTATTCTATTTTTGATATAGGAACTTATTTAAAAGAATGTTGGGAGATTATATTTTAAATCACATTCTGATTTCAGTTCACATTTGTAAACAAAACCCTAGGAAACTCATTCAATGCTTGGTGTGGAATTGTTAGCTGCTGAGTGAGATTGAGAATGTCACCAGGGAGCTACTGACAAGATTGAGAGTATTATCAGGGATCCATTCCCTAACTGTCTGCTTTTTTTCCATAGGAAATAATACAGGATGGGAGCTTAATAAACATTCAAAATGTGGTAACACAGTAAATGTTTCTGGTTATAATGGTTGTGAGAAATTATAATAGGTCATCAGAAAAGGTGGGCATTTTCCACTCAGTAGGTAGATTATTGAGAAAATATATCCAAATGTCTTAGCAGGCTTAGCTTACAATAACTGTAGCTCTTAGTATATCATTAGCATTCTGAGGTTACTACACAGATATATTTTATCCTTTATAACATGTTAAGCATATCAGTATTGTCTTGAATATGAAGATGTATTTTTTAACTTTTATAATTAATTTATTAAGTTTCTCTCCCAGTGATGACCGAATTTAACTAAAGAGATTATAATAGGGGCTTAGAGGCTGTACTTGCTAAAGTCAATGACTCTTCATTTGGGAGTGAATGGCACAAAGAAAGATGATTAAAAAAAAACAACTTGGTGTTATTTTGCACCTATTTCTTTTGCTACCCTAAAATTTGGGTCAATTTTTTAAATTTATTATATTTAAAAAAAAAACCAATCCAAGTTTCCACTCCCTCCCCTCCTCCTATCTCCTCTACACACCCTCCCACCCCACCCCCATCCAATCCTCAGAGAGGGTAAGGCACATTGCCTTGTGGAAGGTCCAAGGCCCTCCCAAGTAAGGTATACATCCAAAGAGAATAGGATCCCAAAAAGCCAGTACATGCAGGAGGGAAAAATCCTGGTGCCACTGCCAGTGGCCCCTCAGTCTGCCCCAGCCATGCAACTGTCAACCACATTTAGAGGGACTAGTTTGGTCCTATGCTTGTTCCTTCCCAGTCCGTTGGGTCAAATTCTTGCTCATCTCTGCACAAAGATGTGTAAGCCATTTAAAGAATATCTGTCTAAATCTGCTAATCCTCTCCTACCCCCAATACACCCAATAAGAGTAACTAAGACTGGATGTAGTATCTGGACATCTCCAGTCTTTGCTCTAAATACAAAAGAACTAATTCTACCTTGCTTTTCTTCCCTGCAATCACCTTGTATGCCAGGAGGAAATGATCTGATAGATAAATATCCTATGAGAAGAACTGGAACTACCCCCACAAACAACAGCAACTTTCTCTGGACTAAAAAGCAAAGGTTACCACCTAGAGATAATGATCAATCTGACCAGGGATTTCCCAAGACTGCTTTATTTGCTCAGCTATACAGAGCCTTTAACCTTTGCCTCTGTTCCCTTTTCTAGAAATGTAAAAGCTCTGTCAACTCGCTGAAGACAGGTCTTAGGTCACTGCCCTCTTTTTTCCTGGTATGGCCACAGGACTTTTATAAAACTTCTTGTCAACCTTCACCATTGTTATCTCTTAGACTGTATTCTGCAAACAGTAGACAGACCAGGTCCCTTGGGACTTTGAGTTGGACTTTTTCTCTAAAATTAACATTATCGATATTTGTAAATCAATAAATGAGATTCAGAGTTTCCATACTCAGTGAACACCTGAGAAAAACCATCATCTAATAACTGAGTATGTACTATTAAACTTTAAAATTTAATGTTTCTGGCAACTAAAAATGTGCACAGAATAAGGGCCATAAATGTGTACCAGGTAGAAATTATTCACCTGATCACAATTCACCTTTTTTGTTCTGTCAAATAATCTACCCCATGCCCCACTGCTGTTGGGAATTCCATGATCGGCAAGTGTTCTCTATTACTGAGCTATATCCAGAACCCTTGCCTTCTTGAAACAGGGTCTTTTAGGTAGTTCAGGTTAGTCTTCAACTTACTATGTTTCACATTGGCCTTGAACTCAAGGTTCTCCTGCTTCTATCTCCTTAGTTCTGAGACTATGGAATTGAACTACAATGCCCAGAACAAATGAAGTTTTAAAAATTATATATTGGGATGGATAGATGGCTCAGTAATTAAGAATGCATACACTGTCCCAAAGGACTCGTTTGGTGCCCAGCATTGACACTGGGCAGCTTACAACTGCCTCTAACTTTAACTCCAAGGGAGCCAACAGTCTCTTCTGGCTTCTGCAGGCACTGTACTCATGTGTACATACATTTACATTTAAAATTAAAATCTTGGGGCTGGAGAGATGGCTCAGTGGTTAAGAGCACTGCCTGTTCTTCCAAAGGTCCTGAGTTCAATTCCCAGCAACCGCATGGTGGCTCACAACCATCTGTAATGAGATCTGGCACCCTCTTCTGGCCTGTAGGCATACAGACAGAACATTGTATACTAAATAAATAAATATTTAAAAAAAAAAAATTAAAATCTTGCTGGGTGTGATCTGTAATCCCAGCACTCAGGAGTCTTAGGCTTGTAGAATCTATGAGTTCAAGGCCAGCACGGTTTACATAGTGAGTCAGCCAAGGCTAAATAATGAGACCTTGTCTCAGAAACAAAAGAAAAATTAATACTTTAAAAATATATATTATTATTGTGTATGTGTGTGCATGATGTGTCCGTGTGGGCACGTGTGTGTAGGTGTCAGAGGACAACTTGTGGAGTTAGTTCTCTTCTTCCCCTGGGTCCCAGGGATTGAACTAAGCCTTGCATGGAAAGTACCTTGACTCTCTGACCCGTTTCTTTTATTTGAGGTCTCTTGCCCTCAAATAAAAATTTTAACGAGGCTAATCTTAAACTATTTATTTATTTATTTACTTATTTATTCATTTCAGGACAGGGTCTCACTATGTATCTCTGGAACTCATTATGTAGATCAGGCTGGTCCTGAACTCACAGACTTCACCAGACTCTGCCTCCCAAGTGCTGGGATTAAAGGGTTGAGTCACTATGCCTTTATTTTTTGATTTAGCCATATAAGTGCTACCCTAAAATTCAACTTTTAAAAATTGCCTAATGTTTAGGAATATACAAATGGCATCAATAACTTGAGAAACTACTTACTAGATGTTTATCACCCAGAGCAGAAAGATGACATTATGGAAACTACTGAGGCCTTCTGCCCATTTTCCCTGGCTGGACATTTCCCCCTTCTCCAAAGCTATTTTTCTGAACATTGTATTTGTTGTATCCCTGCACTTCCTATTTTTAGTATGATTCTGTGCATTTCAAAATAACTCATGCATTTTATAACTTATTTTTATTGATTTAGCTTTATACCTGTGAACGAATACACGCTGATATTTATAAACTGAATGGTAGATATCAGTTTAGCAAACAACTGATGTGCTTTTTTACTGTCATGACCTTTTGGTCAGTAGCAGTAGTTTATGAGTCAAATTGAAGTCTGTCATATTTGGGACAGACAGATAAGAACACCATTCTTTTTTTCTTCTTAATGAACTCAGAGGCTGCATATTCTGCATATTCTAGGTTGTGCAATAGGACATCATTCATCAAGAACATGAAGGCTTCATCAAACAGAATCCTTAAATGGGTGACAAAGTGTCCCTTACTAACCCCTGGACATTCTGAGAAAGAGTAATCCTGCTTCACTGACAAATGCATCTATTTAAATGGTTAGGTTACTGTCTTCCTCCTAGTATTCACAATCAGTATAGTAAGTAGGGGAAAAGTGAAAAACCTTTGGACAACACCTCTTTGATTAGAGATTCTTAATTTTTCTTACTTGCACAGCAAAACAAGTCTTACACACACATGCTTTCTTCAAAGGCCTGCTGCATGGACAGTATTTTGTTTGCATGCTTAAATACTGTTCAGAAACATTAGTTTTGTCTCATCAGCTAGATATTCAGCTCTTTAAGAATCAGACTCTAGCTGGGCAGTGAAGGCACACATCTTTATCCTAGCACTTGGGAGGCAGAGGCAGGCGAATCTCTGTAAGTTTGAGGCCAGCCTGGTTTAGAGAGAGTTCCAGGACAGCCAGGGCTACACAGAGAAACCCTGTCTAGAAAACCAAACCAAACCAAACCAAACCAAAGAAAAACAAAATCATGCTCTCTTGCCTTTTGTACCCTATTTTGCTCCTTACAGAAAAATGCACATATGTGAAGAACTGGTTTCTTGCTTACCTGGGAAAGATGAGGATTAATATTAAATTATCTACTCTGTATAAGTGTCATATTTCACTGCTCATGTTTTACATGAGCGTATTAATTCTTTATATATATGGATAGATACTAAGGCTAAGTGACTTTCTTTTAGTCACAGAATCTAGAAGGAAGGTGAAGTGCATGGACAGGACAGATGAAAACAATCTGCTTAATTCAAATCCTTTGCTTCTTTTTGACTGAACTGAGATCATCCTAGCATAGAACTTGAAATGGCTAACAAAATTAGTTTCTGTTTATACATTTTACAAACAAAACGTGCATTTGGAGAATTCTAAGGACTCATGACTTTTGGATCTTACCTTGATCACCTCTGGTGTCTGCTGAATCAGAACAACTGAAGCATTATCTTTGGTTTTCTCACCAACAGAGCTCCTACAGACTGGTGGACTGGCCTGGGAGGAAGTTGTCAAGGTTTCCTGTAGAATCTGCATCATTTCCTTTTCTTGTGATAGGCTCCCTCTGCCTGACTTGCAATCAACTAGTTCTTGAGCGAAGTCTTCAATGCTTTCCAGAATTCGAAGTAAGAGGGCTCGGTCTTCTTCCTCAATTTTGTGTCCATTGTTTTCAATAATCCTTGTTAGACAGGAAGGTGAGACCTTTTCTGCAGGTGAAGAGTCTATAGGTTTAGACTCAAGATCTTTATGGATCTGACCTGTTGAACGACTATGACTATTTAATGAACTAATGCTTTCACCCTTGGCAAGTGGTTCTCCAAGAGAGGTTTCCATCTTCTGTGAAAATGATTCCAAATCCATTAACAGTTTGTCTATCTCTTCTTGACTATTAGGGTTCATAAAGTGTCTCTGGTCTTTTAGTTCTATGGTAGGAACTTCTAATTTAGATTCTTCTTTAGGTGGATGAACCATCATTGGCTTTTCAAATACCTTACCAATTTCATTTTGCACTGAAGTAGGATGTTTCTTAAGATGAGTATCATGGTCTGAAAATTCTTTATGTTCATTTACCTTTAGCAGATTCTGACCTTGTCCATTCTCTGTTTTCTGTTCTTTTCCTAATAATGACTTCTTTCCATCTGATTCTTCTTCAATATAAAGAGTTTCCATTAAATTACTAGAAGAGACATTCTCTAAAGGATTCATGGTTAATGATGATGATTGAAGTTGCACAGGTTTTAGAGTTCCAGAAGTGTTTACTTCCAAGCTACACAAGGAATTTGTGTTGTTTGGAGTGGCCTTTTCAATGTCTGTTTGTTTAAAATTATGCTTGTTATCTTGCAATTCAACAGGGTGAAACTGTCTGGAGTCAAGGGCTGAGAGGTGGACAACATCCTCATATTTAGGGGGCTGTTCAGTCCCATATATTGGGGAGAATGGAGTCAATTGTAAGTTAGATATACTGCTGACAAGTTCCGTTAAATCTACAGCTTCATTATTGCCAGACTGCATAAATTCGAATGGTAACTTTCTTAGGTAGCATGCTAGCCTTGTCATTACATTCATATAGACAGTTTCAGAGTTAGAAATTGCATCATTGCTACTTCCTTCATTGATACTATTTCCCGACTTTTTCTTTATACATTGTTTTATGATGTCTGTACATTTTTTCAAATCTTCAGAGCATTTCAGTAAGATGTCCAAGCACATTTTTATGTCTGTCCCAGAAGAAAAATGATCTATTTTATGTTTTTCCAAAATCTGAGTAACTAGGTCTTCTTCAGAAAAGTTCTGAAGAAGCATGGAAGTCAGGTTTGTATCAAATGAATTTCTTTGAGATAAAGATTTTTCCTCAACTGAGGAACTCCGGAGTAAGCCAAAGGATGGAGAGGTACCATCATTATTATAATGGCCACAGAGTAAGTCAAAATCAACTGACCTCCTATTAAATGAGTCAGATTTAACTTTCCTTCCTTTTTTATAAGCTGCATGGTTTGAGTTTCTGAGTCTTTCAAGAGAAAACTCTTTTATTTTCCCACTGGCAAAGCTGATTGCTTCTCCAGCAATGTCCTTTAAGTTACAGGTATTCTGAAACGTAGATGCTCTCTTGGCCCTGGGTATGCCTGTGAGGGCCTGATGATGATAGTCTTCAGCTGAGGAAAGCCCATTGTCATGGGGCAAAAACACAGAGTTCAGATCCACATCTTTGAACTGAGACACAGGGATATGCAAGAGGTCTGCACAAACACTATGATGCACCACAATGCAGTCTACGCCATGTGTGAAGGTGTGGCAGGTTCCAGTGCAATAATGTATGGCTCGCTCAAAACGCCGGTCTATCAGCACACTGCTGTAATGGTTCACGGTGCTAACTACAAGTCTGTAAGTTGCTGCCATAATATCAAATTCACTTAGTGGTAGGATGTGGAACTTCATACACTCTGTTTTAAGAAATTATTCCTGAAATAATACTTTGCTGAAAAAATCTAATGATAATGTTCAGTGGCGTCTTGCAAAATATACCAACTTTTCCATGAAGGGAAATCTTTAAATTTGAGGTTTGGTAACTATCAGTATACAGTAGCTGCTGCACATGTATGCTTATATTAGCAAGTCTAATAATTTAAATATTATACATTTTAGTTTTATTTAGTAACTTGATACTATAGTATTATTTTATGAAGGAATATCTTCTTTCAATTCTTCAGTGGTTCTATATTATGAAAATTTATTGCCATAAACTGTTATATAAATCTTAGTTGGTGGTACAAGAGTACTGTGATAACTGAGTATCCCAAAGTCTTAAGTGATCCATTTTTCTGTGAATGATGAGAAACCTAGAATAAAAGGAGAAAATAATTAAACACATGCAATAAATCAATGATCTCTACACTCCATCACAGAACTTGCTATTGATATTAATATAGGACTTTGCTTTCTCACATTCCATACTCAGTACTAGAAGTAGTACCTCAAGTCTGCCTTCTTGCATATGCCTAGCTGATAATTCCTATATTACCCTTCTTGCTTTTTTATATGGCAGTAACAAGCTCATATACAGACAGTTGTCTCAACCTCATGGCTCAAGAATGAACACTATTGTTCTCTTCATAGATCAAGACTAGTCTTTTGATCCACTTTCAAGCCCTTGACATGTTCAAGCCCCTTGAAATGTTTCTAAGCCACCTATCCCCATATTTTCTACTGCTCTCCTGCACCAACTCTCTGCTTGTATCAACCTAGTTTCTTTTCAAAGACTGTCAACACTTGGGACCTACTCCTAATTTTATAAGTTCCTCTACAGTTTGTAATTATTCTCCTATAATCTTCTCTGTTCTAACATACAGAAAAGCAATCTTTATTACTGCTCTTGGTTCGGTATTCTCAGACCCTGCTTCATGTGCATTTCCTTTTCTCTTTTTACCATGTGCATAAGATTTCCTTAATTATTCTTACTTAAAAAACAGCTTGGAAAAAAATCTATAGAAGTAGCTTTCCAAAAATGTTCTGCCAATACCATTTAATCACAAAATATAAAACGCCTATTATGTCCTTGGCTGTTTCTAATCTAAGTGCTGGGGGTTACAGTAGTGAATGACATAATGGCCGTGCCCTTACTGAGGTGAAAAATCTAGTTGGAAAAAGAGTAACATGTAAATAAACATATAATTCATTAGATATGCATTATGGGGGAAAATCAAGCAGGATAAGGATTCAGAAGAAATATAAAGGTGTTTTAAAAAAGAAACCAGAGGCAACCTTATTGACATCTGAACAAAGACCTATAAAAGGGGAGGGAGCAGGCCAAAAAGGTATTACCAGGTAAATCATATGGCAGTTAAATCTTAAGTGCAAAGGTCCTGAGGTGGGATCATATTTGATTTACTACAAGAATACGGAGATTAATGTGGCCCAAGAAGAGAAAGTAAGAATAGTATGAGGTAAGGTCTGAAAGGACCGGTGGAGCCTAATCATGCATGACCTACAGCTCTCTCTAATGGAACTGTTTAACTCTGAGAGCACAGGGCACAACTGATAAATAGTGAATGGAGAAATGACGCAATGAGAGTTACATTTTAAACTGATGATTTTAGATGTTGTTTTCAGGCACATAGAAGACAAGGAAAGAAACAAAAATAAACAGGATCACAAGTGGCCAGGCAGGAATGCTGGGAATCTAGGACCAAGATAGTAACAGTGCAACAGATGTTTAGATGTATCTATTTCAAAGGTATAGCCAACATGATTTGCTGAACCACAGAATGTGTAATATGGATGAATCAAGAACAGTGCATTAAGGCAATGATAGGAAAGATTAATATAGCAGTGAAGGAGAATATAAATTCACTGGATCATTGGTGATTGTTTGTTTTAAGACAGGGTGTCACTATGTAGCCATGGCTAACATGGAACATGATATGTAGACCAGGCTGGTACTGACTCACAGAAATATACCTGCTCTGCCTTCTTAGTGTTGACATTAAAGGCATGTTCTATTATGTCCAGTACTATCAGAATTTCAATAATAAAAATCTTTACCCATTTAAAAACAAAAATGTGTTCATATTTTATTTCTTTAATCCTATACAATTATTGTACTTATTCATTTATTTTGGGCAAGCTATCTATTATTACCCTTTACTTACTTAGGTATTAGAAACTTACTGACTACAGAAATGATGTAAAAGAATAATTGTTCTGAGACAGGGTCTTACTTACTATGTAGTATATGCAGGCCTCAAACTCCCCAGTCTTTGCCTCCTGGGTGCTGGGATTACAGACATTTATTACCATGTCATCAAAGAAATTTTTCCTGCTTTGAAATTTCATAGTGGTTACAGTATTAACTGCTGGTTCTTTGGATATAAGGTCACTGTTTTTGTACCAGTACTATAACATTATAATTAATATTAAAGTGGAGATACAACTCACATCCCTAATTTCTGATTCTTTATCTTCTAAATATTCTTTAATTTTATTCTAGATAAACTGCTGAACTGTCAATTTCAAGATAAATTTTTCTATGATTTGAATACAAATATAGCAAATTTATGATTTGGAAGAAACACTGCTTTCATCATAACTTTTGGATTTCCACCTGGAAGATATAAACGTTAATTTTAAAAGTCTATCACCTTTTTCTTCAAGGTTTTCTTCTGATGGATCTGAATGAGTCTCACTACGTAGCCCTGGCTACTTTCCAACTTGCAACAATTCTCCGACCTCCGTTCTCAAGTGCTGGGATTATAGGAGTTTGCCAACATACCCTGCCCCTCTGTTTTAATTTAGTTGCTACGTGAATGGAGTTTGAACAACCATTACCTCATCCTCAGCCTGTTTGTCTTCGCCATTCCTAGTGGCGTATATAAAACTAGATGTATTCAGATGGGATGGAGCTGGTATAGAAAGAAGCTTCACACTAACAGAGGTAACAGGTGTCCCATAACTAGGGAAAACTACAAAGTAGCCCAACCATAAAAGTATCATGGAACAAAAGTTAAACACAGCAATGGAAGGGATAACGCTTTCAAAAAACATACAACCCAAACAACCCAAACACAGAGCATAGAAATAGCATCAAGTTGGGCTAAGATAGATGACTCAATTGTTAAGAGCACTTGCTGTCCTTCCAGAGAGCCTGAGTTCAGTTCCCTGCAACCACATCAGACAGCTGTGAGCTGTCTCCAGTTCCAGGGAATATGATGCCATCTATTGGCCTTTGAGGGCACCTGTACACACATGGCATATACTTACACAGACACACAATGCACATAAATAAAAACAAAATTAAAAAAGAAATAATGTCAAGCATTAAGAATGGATATACCTTTTTAGAAACCTAAAATTTTTTTGAGGGGCACTGAGACAGGGTCTTGCTATATAGCCCTGACTGGCCTGGTACTATGTAGCCCAAGTTAGCCTCAAACTCATACAGTTGTCCTACTCAAAGTAAATAACCCAGCTATAAATCTATGACTTTTAAAAAATGTTGAATAAGGGTACAAGGGGAAGTAAATTAATAATGCTGAGAAGCCATAGCATAACTATATGGGATATATCAGGACTATTTTCTAATAAAATTAATGAATCTGTATTAATAAAAATAAAAATGATGAAAGGAGACAGAGACAGAGACCCACATTGGAGCACCGGACAGAAATCTCAAGGTCCAAATAAGGAAGAGAGAGCACGAGCAAGGAACTCAGGACCGCGAGGGGTACACCCACACACTGAGACAATGGGGATGTTCTATCAGGAACTCACCAAGGCCAGCTGGCCTGGATCTGAAAAAGCATGGGATAAAACTGGACTCGCTGAACATAGCGGGCAATGAGGACTGCTGAGAACTCAAGAACAATGGCAGTGGGTTTCTGATCCTTCTGCACGTACTGGCTTTGTGGGAGCCTAGGCAGTTTGGATGCTCTCCTTACTAGACCTGGATGGAGGTGGGCGGTCTTTGGACTTCCCACAGGTCAGGGAACCCTGATTGCTCTTCGGGCTGATGAGGAAGGGGGACTTGATTGGGGAGGGGGAGGGAAATGGGAGGTGGTGGCGGGGAAGAGACAGAAATCTTTAATAAATAAATAAATAAATAAATAAATAAACAAATAAATAAAAGAAAAAAATGAGTACTAGAAAGTTTAAATGCCTAATATTTATTAAAACACATGTCAGATTAGTTGTTAAACTAACAATAACAACAACAAAAACACCCAAGTTTTTTTTTTGAGAAATTTCAGGAAATAGACAAAATATTTTCCTTAGGCCTGAAACAACTGGTTAATAAAGCAGCATGGAGGAATTTATGTTATACTAGAATTTGAAATAAATAAAAAACATATGCTATTCAATAAAACTTAACAAGTTGATAGAAATAGTTAACACTATCTGATATGCCTATAGTTTGCCACATGGAGATACTTCAAATGTGGTTAGGGTAAACTGTAGAGGCTTAAAAATGTGAGCCTATTTCCATATGACCATAGGTCAGAGAGTTGGAACTTACCTCTAGTCCTTCAAGATTATTGTATTTCTACCTCAAACAAAGTTCCCACCTAGATTTAGAACAGAGACTTCTGCTCTCTTAAGGTTATTGTCAACAGGTGTGGCTAATACCCAGACCTTGTATTTCAGGAATAGAGAAGTAGATATGTTTCTACCTCAAACAAAAGTCTACAGATCCAACTAAGTTCCAGTTCCCTTAAGGAGATAACACTGGATTCCACTCAGGGAGTGGTTTGCTTACAGAATGTTTTGGCCTAGGGTGAGAGCCTAACTTGTTTTGTTCTAGCAATTCGAGGTTTAACTATGGGTGTAGCTAGTGACCTTCAACAGGTCTGTTCAGTTCCTTGTACCCGTGCTAATGCAGTTTTTTTTTTTTTTTGTCTTACTCCTACCTCTTGAGGCCAGGGGTATTTTAAAAAATTGGAAATTAAACATGGCTGAATTCCTCACTGAAACTCCATCCCAATACTATTCTATATGTTTCTCTGTTTTATTATTTTCATTCGTGTCTTCATATTCTTTACTAATATTTCCTAAATCCCCATGCCTCTACCCTGGCAAGAGGTATTTTTGTTGAGACTGGTCTCCAAAAGGTAACAAAAGAACTGAATTGTATTTAATTTTTTTTTTAAATTGTGAAATATTTTGGACATATAGGAGTTGAAAAAAATAGTACATGGAGTGCCTGTGAATTCCTCTGCCCAGGTCTCTCTAGTAATAATTGCTGTGTGATAACGTTCTGCACACTGTGAATATGTATTCTTCTTTTTGGCTAATAAAGAAGCTGCCTTGGCCTATAGCAAGGCAGAATAAAGTCAGGCAGGAAAGCCAAACTCAAAATACAGAGAGGAAAAGGACAGAGTCTAGAGGAGAGGCCAGCCAACTGCTGAGGAAGCAGAATGTATAAAAACTTGAGGTAATAAGCCATGAGCCACGCGGTGAAGCATAGATAAGAAATATGGGTTAATATAAGTGTAAGAGTCAGCCAGTAGGCCAAGAGTTTATAAGTAATATTAAGCCTCTATGTTGTTATTTGGGAACAGGTAGGAGGGAGAGAAATGTCCAACTACATATGGCATTCCAACGTGGGGCCAGAATTTCCATGTAAAACCTGACAAAAGCTTAAAATGGGATTCTAGACACACAAGAATAGAGTCAAGCATGGCTTCTTGGTAGCTAAATTTTCTCAGGTGGGCTCTATTTGCTGGTAGTGAGCAAAGGTGCAGCTCCTTTAAGAGTTGCGTCCTGTCTCAGTGCTAGAAGCAAAAACAGGCAGTTCTTTTGAGAGGCCTTACTATTAAACACTTATATGGTGTTTATGAGCAGCAGGTGACATGCTACTTATTCTGGGCAGATTGACCCAGAAACTTCCCAGAGTTGGGGTAGTAAACATGGCTTCCAGAGCTGGCAGTACATGTACCGTACCTCTAATATGAGATTAGCCTCTTAGGGAACCAAGGGGGAGGATCCAGCCACCAACACATATGATTAAAGTTACACGGTAGTATTTTTTTTTTTTTTTTTGCTAATGCAGACAGAAAAGGTTACGGGGACACAATAAGGACAGATTCAGACAAAAAGAGCCTCTAAAGGGGCATAATGTATTTGAAAAGATGCATAGGCTTGAGACAGAAGAGAAAAAGTATATATAGTATTAGATTTAAAAAATACAGTTTTAAAATAATAAAAAAATGTCCTTAAGAGGGGAGTAAAGTAATATAAAAGAAAGAAGCCATGTAAGGATAGAAAATACAAAGAGAGTCTGGAGACTGTAAGGTATTGTGTTGTCTTTAAAGTTTTTTTACTGTTGAGAAAGGAATAATAACTGCTAGGAAACATTTGATTATAGATGCTGCTGAATTAAAGCAACCTGTATATTTTGAAAGTGTCTTGACTTCAAAGTGGAAGTCAAAAGATATGTTACTTTGGAAAAGAGGTTCTGCTTTTATTTCCATAGAAAATAAAAGGCTGTGGATTCATTCAAGGGAATGATAGCCCAAGTGTTCTGATATCTGGTGTAGGAGATCTTTGTATGTTGCTTTCATTGGTTAATGAATAAAGAAACTGTCTTGGCCGAGTTGATAGGGCAGAACTTAGATAGGCAGAGAAGACAGAACTGAATGCTGTGAGGAAGAAAGGCGGAGTAGGAGAGAGATGCCATGGATATGCTGGAGACAGACGCTGGGAATTTTACCCTGTAAGCTACTGCCATGTGGCGATATACAGATTAATAGAAATGGGTTAAACTGAGATGTAAGAGCCAATAAGAAGTTAGAGCTATTGGGCCAAGCAGTGTTTTAATTAATACAGTTTCTAGGTGATTATTTTAGGTGTAAGCTAGCTGGGCAGCTGGGACAACAAGTAGGCCCTCTCTCCTTGCAATAGACATTCACAATAGCTTCGAAGCTGCTGGTAGAGATGGATCAGCCACACAAAATACCCCAGTTAGGACTTGACCATAATTCTAAAATTTCTCAGGGTCCCATAAGATTACTAGCAGCCCTAACCAACAGGAAGTAGTCTAGAGAATTATGCCCAAATTTTTCACTTAAGGGGGTTTTAGTTATAAACTGTTATCAGTCATAGTCAGTCTCTTTCTAAAGAAGAAATGGGGATATCATATAGAAATGATAAAAAAGGTAGATTATTACAATGGAAAAAAGGTTACTGAATCTACTTTAATCCAAAAAAAACCCAACTGTTAATCTCAAAATCTTTTACATTGGTATGGATTTTAGTTTACTGATATAAATTTAAGGTTAACTTTGTCAACAGATTAGTGCCAATGTGGCTAGCTAAAATCCACATAGAACCTAGGAGGGCTTGAAGGGGAATCCTGGACACAAAAGAACAGAGTTAAGCATGGTTTGGTAGCAGCATTTTCTTGGCTGGGCTCTGTTTGCTAGAACCAGGCAGAGGCATGGTTCCTTTCCTGATTCAGCTGCAGCAGGAAAAAAGCCATGCAGCTTCCTGGGCCATGCTGCCAGCACGAACTCTGGCTAAGGGAGCATATGAATGGGACTTGTGGGCCCGGGTGTTTGTGTGCCCACTTGGGGTTGGGAGAAAAGTAATTGAGACCATCCCTGTGGCTTGGTGCTCCCTGTCTGGGCAGGCAGTAGAATCAGATCTACTAGGTTTGCACAGGCAGGAGAGCATAGTGGATTCCCACCACCATACACAGAGATATTTCCAGGCTGCACAGTGTGCTGCAGGGTAGATTCAGCTATTCTTCAGATAAAAAGAGTTTATGTGCTACACGCTCACTCTCAGAATTAAAGTGCTGAGTGTGGCTCCTACCAGAGCTGGCAGTAATGGTACTTCCACCATTTCAAAAGTGGAGAGAGGTGGAGCCAGCATCCAGAGCAGCTGCAACCAAGATGCTTATCATTTTATTTTATTTAAAATATTTTTATTTATTTATTATGTATACAATATTCTGTCTACATGTATGCCTACAGGCCAGAAAAGGACACCAGACCTCATTGCAGATGGTTGTGAGACACCATGTGGTTGCTGGGAATTGAACTCAGGACCTTTGGAAGAGCAGGCAATGCTCTTAAGCACTGAGCCATCTCTCCAGCCCAGATGCTTATCATTTTAAAAGGTCTTCAGGACAGTAAAGAATTACAGATAACACAATAAGGACATATTCAGACATAAAAGAACTCTAAATGGATCACAGTGTTGGATAAATGTATGTAAGCTTGGGAGAGAGAAAAAAAAGAATATAGAGAGTTGCAAAAGAAGTAAATCATTTTTTAAAAAAGCTTTAAAGAGACAGAGTACAGACAGTCATAGATTAAAAAGAGTAAAGAAAAATAAGCCATGTAAAAATGGAAAATTCACAAAGAGTCTGAAGTATGTATATTATTATGTTATCTTTGAATTTTTGACTGTGAATGAGCTAAGTACAGAGAGACATTTCATTGTATGGGCTGCTAAGCTAAACCAGTATGTATATTATAAAGGTATCATGACTTTCAAATTTGGGTCTAAGAGGTTCTTCTTTTGTTTCCACAGAGGATGAGAACCTGTGCACTGTTTCCAGGCTGGTGTGGTTTCACGGAACAAGAGCTACTGAAAGGTCGCCATGAACACCTGCAAAATGCCCTCAAAAAATTACTTCGCCCAATATAGCAGGAAGCAGTTGGGAGGAAATAACTATGCCCATATTCCCAAATATTGTCTATAAATATTTGTTTACATTTGAAGGGGGAATATGATATAGATATGTATAATTTGCATTGGTATGGATCTTGGTTTATTGATACAAATTTAAGGTGAATTTTGTTATATGTATATGTATTTCTGATCTTGATTAAGTATTGTGATTGTGTAACTCATTTAAAAATGTAATGTATAATTTAAAAATAAAGGTAAATAGAGAGTCATCTATTAGCCAAGCCTGTAGTTATGTTAGTTATGTTTTCTAGATATATAGAGACATATTTCAGTTAGGTATTCTTCAAATCTTTCAGAGACCTTGAGAATATGGCATTTAAATGTTTTAAGAAGTTAGGACTTTTCATGACAATGAGACATGTCTGCTCCTGTCAGCACCAATTACTTCAAAAGGAAGATGGGCATCAAAGAGGCTCCTAATGGAGTTGATTAGCCATTTGGGCAAGAAACTGCTCTTGCCTGGACTGCTTAACTGGACATGTAGGACCCACAGAGAAATGACTGCTGAACTTGCCTAAAGGTGAGATAGTCCTTCAGGGTTCCTGCTACATGAAAGAGTCTGGGAGACATTCTACAGAACACAGAAAAATGTGACAAACTGCCAGCATAGGTGAATCTATCTTTGAAATTTCCTGCTTCATGGAAAAGTCGGCTGGATACTATGGGCCTGTAGGCTGAAGATGGATGCTCCAATGGTACAGAAGAACTTTGGGTGACTGTCCAGGCAGTGAGATGTCTCTGCCAATTCTAGAATTTTGGAAGTTGCTTACAATGCATTTCCTGTTAACTTAAGTAATATATTTTTCTGGAGTCTTTTATGGAGTTGAAGGATTTATAGGTATGGTTTTTCTTAGTTATGATAAAAGATAAAGTAGATATAAATATTGTAACCATAATTCTTGCTTGATACCTGTTTGTTATATGTAATTTTACTATGTTAAAGTTAAAACCTTCTTTTATTATTTAAACAGAAAAGGGGAGGTGATGTGGGATTCCCCTTTGTGTGCAATGATTACCATTAATGAATAAAGAAACTGCCTTGGCCCGCTGATAAGGCAGAGCTTAGATAGGCGGGAGGACTGGACTGAATACTAGGAGAAAGAAGAGTGGAGTGAGAGAGACGCCATAGAGCAGCCAGAGATAGACATGGTGAATCTTTGCTGGTAGGCCATGACCTCGTGGTGATATACAGATTATTAGAAATGGGTTAAATTAAGATGTAAGAGTTATCCAATAAGAAGCTAGAGCTAATGGGCCAAGCAGTGTTTTAATTAATACAGTTTCTGTGTGATTATTTCAGGGCTAAGCAGCTGGCTGGTTGGGAAGAACAAGTGACCCTTCCTCCAACAATATTGTGTGTGTGTGTGTGTATACTCTTTCTTAAAGGTATTGGGTTTATATAGCCCAATTAAAAATATAAGGTATAATTAAAAATACAAATTTACAAAAATACAGTTAGTCATCTGTAATAGTCAAACTTACAGTCATGTTACTTAGATTTTCTAGATACAGAGATATATTTCCAATAGATAGATATTCTTCAAACACTTCAAAGACCTACAGAATATGCCATTTAATATGTTCCCATAACTTATATTTCTCATGACAATGAGACATGTCTGCTCCTGGCAGTGACAATATACTCTGGAGAAGACGAAGGGCATCAAAGAAACTCCTTATGGAGTTTGTTCTCTTTATAGCAAAAGCTAGTTATGTGGGCAAAGAAACTGTCCTTGCCTCAATTGCTGGCAGTTAACTGTCCAAACAGAACCAGCAGGACACAAGAAAGGCGATTGCCCAGTGTGGTGATAATTTGTTTCTGTTCTAACAAATAAAACTTGCCTGAAGATCAGAGGGCAGAGCTAGCACTAGTTACCAAAGCAGTCTGAATATATGTTCAGATAGACAGGAAGTGATATGGCTGGGTGGAGAAAGGAATATAAGGCAGAAAGAGACACGAGTGCTCTTTTCAGCTGAGGAGTTAGCAAGGTAAGAGCTGGCTGTGGCTTGCACCTTGTTTCTCTGATCTTTAAGTTTCTACCCTCCTATCTGGCTTCAATTTTTTATTAAATAGACCAATTAGAATTCATGCTACAACAGAGCTTTGCCAAGACAAGGTAGGACGGTTCTTCAAAATTCCCTGTTTCACAGGAAAGTCTGTCAGATATGCTAGGCCTGTAGGCCAAAGATGGATGTCCCAATGTTATAGAGGAATCCTGGATGGCTGTCCAGGCAGCCAGCTGTTTCTGTCATTTCTTGCATCTTGGGAAGGCACTTGCTTTCACTTCCTGCTTATTCAGGTAATATTATTTCCTTCTTGGTTCTTTGATGGAGTTGAAGACTAGTTAAAATTATAGTTTTTTAGTTATGATAAAAAGGTAAATTAGATATAAAACTTTAAACTTACCAAGATAGACTAGATAATTAAATATTTTCTTTAATTTTGTTATGTTGAAATAAGAGCGGCAAAGCTGCGTCCCCCTGCGTCCCCGGCCGCCCGCATGGCTAGCTTAGCTTATGCCCCGAAATAATTACACGGAAACTGTATTCTTTTAATCACTGCCTGACCCATTAGTTCCAGCCT
>NW_004949122.1:3129569-3133112 GCF_000317375.1 Microtus ochrogaster | reverse complement strand
CTGACTCAGCTTCTTTCTCCCAGCATCCTGTTCTGTTTTCCCCGCCTACCTAAGGGTTGGCCTATGAAATGGGCCTAGGCAGTTTCTTTATTAATAAGAAATCATTCCCACATCATTGTTAAATACAAATAGACTAGATATTGTAACTGTAATTCTTACTTTAATATAGTAAAATTACAGATAGTAAAACATTTAAAGTTGAAAACTTCCTTTTTGATTAGATAGAAAGAGAAAAATGCTGTAGGATAACCCTTCTGTATACTATGAATATATATGTCCCTCATTGGTTAATCAAGAAGCTGCTTTGGCCTATAGCAAGGCAGAATTAGGTCAGGCAGGAAAGCCAAACTTAAATACAGAGAGGAGAAGGGCAGAGTCTAGAGGAAAGACTAGCCAGTTGCCGAGGAAGCAGGACATAGGAAAAAGGAGGTAATAAACCATAAGCCATGTGGTAAAACATAGAAAAGAAATATGGGTTAATTTAATTTAAGAGTTAGCAAGTAACAAGCCTGAGCTATTGGCCTAGCATTTATACTAGTAGGCCTCTGAATGAATTACTTGGGAACAGGCAGGTGGGAGAGAAATGTTTAACTACAAATAACAGTGCACTTCACTATATCACTACAGTTCAACCGTCAAAACCAGGAAAGTGATACTAGTACTATGAACTATGAAACTCTATTTAGATTTTATCAGTTTCCTATACAGCCACTCCTTTTGAAGTTTCTTGTGTATCTACCAATACATCCAAGATACATAATTGTGCTATCCCACCTGCCCAGAAGCATCTCATACTACTTTCTAAAGCCACACACCTCAACCAGAAATCCTAACAAATGAAGATCTGTTTTCCAAAGCTACAATTTTGTAATTTAAAAAAATTTTACTGTCCTAGTCACAGAAGATCACCTTCTTGTTTACTGATAAAACTACCATCATTCAATTGGTATTAGATTCTGACATGCACAGGTAACATTCTTCACTGTTAAAAACATGTGTGATGCTGTGTTATTGGAATACTTTCCTAAACTATTATTCAACTGTTTCTAGGAAAAACATGATTCTTTACTAATGAACAATAACAAAATTTCTCAGAAGTAAATGAAAGGATGTTGAGGCTCACCAGTTATCAAGTGCAGGTTAACATGTCTATATTTACGGAATGTATATTTCCAGGAAAGCAAGGTATCTATCTTACTCTAAGAGCAGAAGTATAATTTGGTCATTTTTCTGAAAAAGATCTTGGCCCTATGAATCTTAAAACCTTTAAAAAAGTGCATGTGTACACACATACATATTTTAACTCAGCAATTTACTATTTGGATCATAGTGTAAGAAACAACTGGACAACTATGTAGATCAATTTCTCTCAATATCTCATATTATTATATATGACAGATATCCCTTATTACTGCTGATTTAGTATTATACTACTTTTTGTTTACCTATTCATTTATTATAATAAATTCATGTGATTTCCCATCTTTTCAGTGCTAGGGATTATAATTAGGGTATCTCACATATGTTAGGCTATAACACCTAGGACAAAGGAAATGCTTAATAAATGTTATTGCTCTAATTTATTCATAAAATACTTTCTTTTTGATACCAGGCATTAGGAGAACGGTGCTGAACGGTGCTGAATAAGTCATGATAATGACTCTTAGAAATTCACTGTTAAAGAGGCAAGGGGAGAGAAGCACAGCAGATAACAGGAAGAACATGAGCTCTAACACAAGGGCGGGAGTAGAAAAGATAAAAATTGGTTTCACTGTTACTGTGGTATATGGGGAGGTACCTACTGAATACCTAAAGGTGATTACTGAATAAAATGTGAACACAGTCAAAAGAAAGATTGTGGGTGGAGATATAGCTCTGAGAAGTTACTGGGGGTAACTATGTAACTGAGGACAGCTCTGGTATGAGGACACAGGGACCATTCACAATTTTGGGTTAAACAGAGAAACCCAGAGTTTTGAGGTCAGAAAAGAAAAAGATAGAAAAGTAATGGAACAAGGAGAAGTTGGGTATAGTGGTTCATGTCTGCAATTTTAATACTTGGGAAGTAGAAACAGGAGTTCAGGAGTTCAAGACTAGCCTTTACTACACAGTAAAGTTGAGACTAGCCTGGATTACATGATACTGCTCTAAAAACAAACCTAAGGCTTGCAAGGTGGCTTATCAGGTAAAGGTGTTTGCCACTAAGTCCGAGGGCCTGAATTCAATCCTTGGGACTTATATGGTGGAAAGACAGACAACTAACTACTATAAGTTGTCCTCTGTGTATGTGATGTGTGGGTGTGCTGTCTGGGCAGTCAGATCAATTTACAGAGTCAATTCTCTCCTTTCATCTTTACAGAAGTTCTGGAGAGTGAACTCAGATTGTCAGGTTTATGGCGTATGTAACCTTAGCCACTGAGCTATCTTGCTGGATCTCACAGATTTCTTTTAAAATCTAACAAAAATAAAACTGCTCCCCAACTTTAAGCAAAATAAGCAAAGATAAGAAAACCTCAAAGCAGAAAGAAGAAGACTGTATGCATTTTCACAAAAAAGATAAGGTTTAAACTGGGCGGTGGTGGCGCACACCTTTAATCCCAGCACTTGGGAGGCAGAGGTAGGCGGATCTCTGTGAGTTAGAGACCAGCCTGGTGTACAAGAGCTAGTTCCAGGACAGGCTCCAAAACCACAGAGAAACCCTGTCTTGAAAAACCAAAAAAAAAAAAAAAAAAAAAAAAAGATAAGGTTTAAAAAGTAAGGTGCTGTCGGAACAATAAAATAGTGTGGGACTATTTCACTGTAATCTGCAACAGCGAGGCTTGAATATAAATATATTTTAATAAAGTAGCGAGAAAGATTTTGTTGTTAGGATCATATTAATTACTGGTAGGGATTCTTAGACTACACTGAGAAGTTTAACAGTGATCCTACAGGTGAGAATATGGTATATCACTAATTTTTATCAATCCAATTATTCTATTTTTCTTTAACAGTTTATCAGTCTGTATCTTAAGGTTATTTACCACTCCTATGTTCATAAAAGTCTTTCTTGTAGCTTTAAAAAAACTATTTTATTATATGTGTGCAAGTAGTTTGCTTGCATGTATATGTATGCAGTACTAGCAGTGGCTATAAAAGGGCATAAGATCCTCTAGATCTGGAATTACAGCTGGTTATGAGCTGCCATGTGGGTGTTGGGAACTGAACCCAGGTTTTCTGCAAAAGAAGCAAGTGCTCTAACTGCTGAACCATTTCTGTAGCCCCTTCTTTGAGCTTTTTGTTGTAGTTTTATAGTTTTAGCTTTTGTGTTTAGATAAGTGACACATTTTGAATGAACTTTTATATAATTAATTTTTAATAAGGTTGAGTTTAAAAATCAGCAAATATCATTTGTTCAAAAGACTGACCCCTGGGTCTAGGTGTGGATATTCAGGAGATATTCATGATGCAACAAAGAAATAGGAGTTGAAAATAAAGATTTCGGAGAAAGTACTGGATAAAAGTTTTATTTTTTTTTTATTTTTTTTTACCTGATTTTTTTTT
>NW_004949122.1:3124692-3128704 GCF_000317375.1 Microtus ochrogaster | reverse complement strand
GGAACCTGAAATGATCCTATTCTATAGTCTTACTGATGAATATTTTGCATATCACCATAGAACCTTCATCTGGCGATGGACCCACACTGGAACACTGGATAAAAGTTTTAAAGCCTCAAAAGCAGATGAAATTGCGTATACACAGGACAAGAAAAACTCTAAGGAATGCTGGGACATGAATGCAGGGAGAGGGACTAAAGAAAGGAGAAAGAGCTAGGAGTGGTGGTTCATGCCTTAATCCTATAGCACTCAGGAGGCAGAGGCATGCGGATCTCTGAGTTTGTGGCCTATAGTCGATGGAGTGAGTTCCAGGACAGCCAGGGCTGTTTCCACAGAGAAATTTTGTCATTAAAGATGAAACAAAAAACAAGATGGATGAAAGAATGAATTATCAAAGGGCAGGTAAAGAACTAGCCAACTATGTTACAAAATTAAAGAATAGAGACTATTTATTCTTGCAATATGTTTAATCACAAAGATTGTGTGTACCAATGAACACAGAGCTAAACTTAACTTTTATGGATGTTTCTGCTTTATTTCATAGAGAAAGACGGGATGTTAATAAAACCTTAAGAGCCATAAACATTATGATGGAAAAATAGAGAAAGGCATTACACATATTGTTCCACTTCAGGAAACATCTGGAATATGAGGTAAAGAAATTCCATTGTTTATCTCGGTCAGTGTAAGGGTTCAAGAAAAAATGAACAACATAATTGTAAACATTGGAATTGGTTGAATTTACAAGTCACTCAAATAGATCATCTGAAGGATCTGAAGAGAACTGTAGAAATTTTCCTTTAAAACCCTTTAAAATCCAGAAGGTATGATGACTCAGAAGTAATGAGTCATTTCAAAATAATAAAACCATTGCTTTGCCTGGAAAATAAAGGGAATTTTGGTTGATGACTCAGTATGGAAACTGCTTCCAAGAGGACAGTTTGGAAGAATACAAAATAGGTACCATAGACCTACTTGGTGAAACAGGAGAAGGAACCTGATATTCATTGTACTCAGTTCTAAACAGTTGAGAAACAGAAAAAGAAAAATATTTTCATGAGATTTTCTTATGTTCTAAGGAAATGTATATGGAAGTATAAAAGAATATTTTGACTTTAGAAATAATGTTTCAATGAAAGAAATATAAAGAATATTATAAGAATATTTTAACAGATGACCTAACTTGAGCATACATGAGGTAGGAAGTGCTTAAAAACTTTCTCCTGTTCTATTTATTATCTTTTTGTTGTTGTTTTGAGACAAGGTCTCTTCATGTAGCCCTGGCTGTCCTGGAACATGTTTTGTAGACCAGGCTGGCCTCAAACTCAAAAAGATCAGTCTGCCTCTGCCTCCCTGGTGCTGGGATTAAAGGTATATGCCACCAAAAACTTACACTTATCACCAGTAGGCATGCTAACCTGGAAGGAGGAGTTCTTGCAGGGCCACACCTTTAGACAAAGAACCACAGGCAATTGATGATTGCTGAGAGAAGAATTAGTCTTCCCCAAGGATGAGCCCTGAATTGGTTATCCAATACCAAGTGGTCAGTCCTGAAAGCATATATGTATACATATAAGAAACACTAAACCAACTTAGAAGGCTGTTATGCATTTTATCTCTCTCTGCTTCCCTCCCTTTCTCTCTCTCCCTCCCTCCCTCCCCTTTTCCCTTCCTCTCTCAAGAGAAAGAGGCCATGAACTTGAGAGGGAGTAAGGACAGGATATGGGAGTACTTGATAGAATAGAAGGAGGGGAAATAACGTAATTAGATTTTAATTTTAAAAATTGCAAATAACCCCTCTTATCTGCATTAAACTGGAAAAGGAGTGTGGCTGAATAAAAATCACCAAGTGAGTAGTACTAGGGCTCCTTGCCCAGTTTCTGCTACTATACCAACTCAATCTAATAACCTGGTCAAGCCATTTCCTTCATTGAGATTTCACCTCTTTTGGGAAAACAATGTATAAGATGGCTCTGGGATCCAGAGAATAAGAGAAAAGCAGAATTTTATTTTTTTAGTTTGAATTAGGAAAAACTGTTTACCAGATATTTTTTGATGTGGAAGCATAATGAACTGGTGATTCATTTTTATTGCATGCCATTTGTAAAGCTAATTGTTCCAAAAAGAAAATTTGAGGGGTTAGAAAGATATAACTCTGTGGTTAAGAGCACTGGTTGCTCTTCCAGTGGACCTGGGTTCAATTTCCAGCATCTATATAGTGGCTCACAATTGTTGATCTTTAACTGCAATTCCAGGTGATCTGATGCCCTCTTCTGGTCCTTGTGGGCAATATATAGGCATGCACACAGACTGACTATCTATCTATCTATCTATCTATCTATCTATCTATCTATCTATCTATCTATCTATCTATCTATCTATCTGAAGGAGTAGGAGGGAAAATAATGTAATTGTATTTTAATTTTAATATATATATATATATATGTATGTAGTTTGTGTGTATGCCCAGTGCATATCCATACACATATTTTTAAAGAAAAATTGCAGTTAAATTGTTACGATTTTAAACACAGAAACATTAAAGTTAGGGATACAGCTAACTCAGTGGTAGAGGATTTGCTTGGCATGTGTGAGACCCTGTATTGAACTGCAATCACACCATAGAGAATCACTATTATTTTAAAAAATCATTATTCCACATTGTAAAATAGTAAAAGCAGTTGCCTTGGACATTATACAAGAATTGACGGTATTTGAATAGTTCAGAGGAATGACTATGCTCTAAAGTGACAAGCACAGCTACAGATCAAATACTTATCAAGATGCACAACTACAGACTCCATGGAACTGTCTCACACCTATCACAGTGGGATCTGGAAGAAAAGAATGCCTAACCTGTAGTTCAAGGAAGCCATCTCCAAATGGGGACTGCCATGCCTATTCCTGGAGCAGAATAGATGCATCTGGCTGCAAGACAGGGAACAAAGCAGAAGGTGCCTCTGAACAGAACACCATCTGGACACAGAGTAAAGCTGGATTGGGCAGGCATCACGAAAGTCTTGTTGCAAGTTTTAGATTGAGGAAAGGGAATTCAGTTTATAGAGAAGGTCTATCACTTTATATAAACTACTATGGAGAGTAAAATTTGGGAAGCAGAGCTAAGCAAGCAGGGTTAGGATCTCTGTAAGCTCCAGAGGCAAACAAATGAGGTTATAAATGATGGTAGCTCAGAGTGCTGTTATTTCTTCCAAACAGAAACATCCCCTCCCAGAGGATGGCTTCTTAAGATTGGGACTTGAATGAAACTTAAAAGGCTCAAAAATAAAGCTTTCAAATCTCAGGAAACTCTTTAAACTTAGAGGATTCACAAGCTTCCTCCCCAAAGTGATAATTGCTCCAGAGAAGAGACTGCAACTTGTTAGGCAGACTCACAACCGATCAAGCTGTCTAGGAATTCCACAATGAATTCCAACAATGCAACTTTTGAGTCAGTGTCCACGCTGAGCTTGGCCATACTCTAAGTACTCCTCTAAATACTCCATCACTATGCTCTTTTAAGGAATCCCAATACATTCACTGGCTCACTAAGCTTGTGTGAAATTGTGTCTTTGGTTTGCAGTTGGTGTCCTACCTGAGGTGAACAGACATTGTTCACATCTTCCTAGGAAAAAAACCATATAACAGGGAGTAAGCGACAAACTCATTAGCAAGATTGGAACAAAATTATTTTATCTTTAAATCCTGCCTTTCAATATCCCTCTACAACCACAAATTCTGGTCATAAGGTAAAAAGGGATTTATTTTTTCTGAATTATACCCTCAGCCACTAAGAACTTATTAAGCAGATTTAAAAATATTAATTTACATTAGTATATATAATGTTCAGAGTACTGTAGAAAAAACCAGCTTTTCTCCATTTGTGGGAATTTATGTGATGAAGGAAATGAGACAAAAAAAACTAGATGTCAAATCATTTAATATATATAATAAATATTAAATGGACCTTGATGAGAGTTCCTTTTGGGGAATATTTCTCTTTAAATGTTATTAT
>NW_004949122.1:3117117-3124592 GCF_000317375.1 Microtus ochrogaster | reverse complement strand
TTGCATATATCCCAGACTGGGTGAACTTCCTCTTTAACTGAGCCTGGACTTGAACTCCTCTACCTCCCTGGATGTAGGGGTTACAGGCACGCAGACCATATCCGGCTGCTTAGCTGTCTTACAAATCAGATTAATTAAGACACTCAGCTCTAAGTAGATGTTCAATAAATGCTCTTCAAATCTAAACAAGCACATTCTTAAAGTTATTATTATTTCTAATGTTATCTATATATCTCCACTTGGTGGATAAATTGGTGGTAAAGCAAAATTTTAAATAACAAAACTATATCCTCATAGGAATACACAGCTCTATCTTGTTTTTAGAACTATTTTCATGCTTGAACTAATTTCTTTGCTTCTTTTGAGATTTAGCGTAATTAAGGAAAAGTTATTTCACTTCAATATCCACAAGCTCATATGCTCATTGGAGTCATAAGAATGTTCTCATCGGGGGAGTTCTGAGTATTTTCAAAAATTTAATTTTAATTGGAGCTGACTTACATTCTATTCTAAATTACACATTTTTGGTTTTTTATTTATTATAGTGTGTGTATGTGTGTGTGTGTGTGTGTGTGTGTGTGTGTGTGTGAGAGAGAGAGAGAGAGAGAGAGAGAGAGAGAGAGAGAGAGAGAGAGAGAACGAACTAGGGAGTGTCAAGGAAAGCATATGGAATGAGAGGACACCTTCCAGGAGTCGATTCTCTCCTTCCACCATAGTATCTACAGACCAAACTCATGTCATCAGGCTTGCTCAGCAAGCACTTTTTATAGAGGGGGTCACCTTGCCAGCACTACTCTTTTTTTCTGAAATGGAGTTTTGTATGTCCCAGGCTGCCTCAACCTTATCCTCCTGCTCAGCACTCAGCTTCTAGGGTGTTGGATTACAGGCCACTAAGTAGGGAATAATTTTTATAGCTTCCTTTTCTTTCCTGACAAGTTCATTTGGGTACAAATGAAAAGTGAAGGTATTCAAAGCCAAGTGGGCAAGTCTAGAGGAAATGAAATAGACAGGCAAAAATCAGGAAATTTTGTTTGAGTGGAATGATAAAGTAATTCTGAAGTATGGTATGGGAGGAACCTCAGACTACCTTAAATATGGGTTGGAGATGAAACACCAAAGTTCTGATCTGTTTCTGGTTTTGTTTTAAACAATGGGTACTGAGACCCTGTCTCACAAACAAGGTTTTTTTTGTTTTTTGTTTTTTGTTTTTTTTGTGACAAGGGCTTATTATGTAGCCCATGCTGTCCTCAAAACTCAAAAGTTTTCTTTTGCTCCCAAATATTGGGAGTGTTGAGATTACAGGCATGTGCCACCACACCTGTCTTGCAAATATCCTGGTTATGTATACATATAAATAGACACAAAGAGTTTTGTGCATATTTTTAAATAAAAGTGATATTACAACTTATTACCTTTTTCAATTTAATAAAAATACTACTTCACATGAAAACTAAGATCAAAGGTCATATGTGCTTTTTTGTTTGTTGGTTTGACACAAACCTAGACTTATCTGGGAGGAGGGAATTTAACTGAGAAAATTCATAAAATTGGCCTGCAGACAAGTCTGAGGGGTACTGTCCGGGTGACTCATGTGGTAGGGCCCAGCTCATTGTGGGCAGACCTACCCTAGACAGGTGGTTCTGAGTTGTGTAAGAAAGGAGGCTTAGCAAGTCATGGGAGCAAGCCAGTAAGTAAAGTAATACTCCTCTATGGCCTCTGCTCCAGCTCCTGCCTCAAGCTCCTCCCTCCCTTAGAGATGTAAAGCGACTTGAGAGTTATAAGCTGAAATAAACCCTTTCCTTCCAAGTTGCTTCTGTTTATGGAGTTTTATCACAATAGAAACTCCAGTATATTATACATATAGTTAATACACATTATATGGATATGCCATGCTAAATTTATTAAATTCTCTGCTAAGGAATGCTATAAGCTGTAGGATAAGATGAAGAACTGGCAGAAGCCTGGCAGTAAAGGTGCTTGCATGTAGACCTGACATCTTGAGTTTGAGCTCTAGGTCACACAAGACAGAAGAACTCTTCAGGGAGTTGTCCTGATCACACATGCCTGATTGTACCCACCCATATGCATGTGTGTACACACAATAAATAAATAGGTAGATAGAAAGATAATTTTAATAAAGGAAGAAAGCAGCAAGGAAACAATCAGACTAACTTATGCTGTGGCGGCTTTCAAAATATTCTGAAGGAGAAAAGAATTAAAATATGGAAGCTCAGGAGATTTTAATCTTTTAGATATACATGAATAATGTCCAAATCTTGTATTATAGATGAGAAAGAACTTACAAAAAGAAACAAACAATAAAAAATACTTTCATCTACAGAATACACAGAATGTCAGAGAAAGAACTTAGACAATAAAAATCAGGGATAGACTTTCAGGAAAAACAAGTTTCAATGATCACTCACAATCACTACTTACCAAGGAAGTATTGGACAGACTCACCTAATACAAGCTCAATGAGTCCTTCTTAAGTGACTAGGTAACTAAAAAACCATATGTGTCCTTCTTGGGGGGCTCTGTGGTTATGAACTGTGCTCATCAGAGTTCCTGCTTTGACCTTTGTAAATAGGAGAGCTTCAGAAAAATGTTTCACTTGAAAAAAGTAATTCTGTGGTTAAAGTGCTAACACATTTACCCTTTGGTTCATTTGTTAATCAAAATTGGAAAACGTATTCATAACAGAGAGATCTGAAAGTTACCACTTAACATAATTAATTTTGGCATTTACTAACAGAATGGTAATCAGGCAACAAGTACTGGCCCATACAGTGTAATATGTTGATTATAGTATCTTCTATGGAATTTTCTTATAAAAATACTTCATCTTTTAGATCTAACGTCCAGTGATGGTAAATATAGAACCTAAGGAAAGAAACTAGTACTATAAGGACACAGATACAATAAAGACTGAACAAACACAGCCTAGTTCTCTTCAGTGAGACCAGAATCACAAAACTGTTATGTGTGTGTCAGGGGCAGGCTAAAGAGGAAGGAAGCAGAAAGAACATCAGATGAAAAGTATTTATAAGCCAAGTGCATGTTGTGACTATTTTAACAAGAGTAATAGAGCAGTGTGTTCAGAGAATGACTCCTCCCTGAGATGGAAGCTTCTGAAGAGCTCTGTGCTGGAGAAGAACACGACTTCACTCACTTTTAAACAAGACAATCTGGGTATCATGATGACAACAAATGACAAAGAACAACAATAAAAGAAAAAAAAGGAGACCAGAAAGGGGTTTCTTGAACAATCTAGGCAAGAATGATGTTGGTCTGGACCAGGTAGTGGAAGACAAAGGGTGAAAGGAAGGCCAAGACTCTAGATGTATTTTGAAAGTAGAGGCAATGAGACAGATGTGCAGGTTTTGTGGGAAAGGAGGTCAAGAATAAATCTTTAGGTTTTCTCTCTCTCTCTCTTTTTTTTAAAAATGTGCTTTGAGGGCTGGAGAGGCGACTCAGCAGTTAAGAGCACACTGGTGATTTTTCTGAGGACCTGTGTGCAAATTTCCAGCACCCACAAGGAAGCTCATAATTGTTTATAATTCCAGTTCTAGAGGATACAACATCCTATGGCCTCTGTATATCAGGCATGCAGGTGGTACACAGATATACATGCAGGCAAAATACTAATACAGATAAAATAAAAAATTCAAATGCTATGTTTTGTTTTGCTTGAACAACTAGAAGATGTGAACATATGTTAATTAAGCTAGGAAAACATCAGAAAGGACAGATTTGTTGGTGGGAGGAGGTATGGTGGTGGCATATAAGGTAAGGGTTCCATGCTGGATGTCAGTTTTAGGATGCCTATTAGATATTAAGTAAGGGTGTCCAACTCCAAACAGAACTGAGACTGTAGATTAAGGGAGGACTATGGGCTGGAGATCTGGCAGGTGGATCTCTTTAAGCTCAAGGCCAATTTGATCTACGTATAGTGAATTCCAGACCAACCAGCACTATACAGTGAGACCCTGTCTCTTAAAAAAAAAAAAAACAACAAAGTTTGGGAAAGAGGAATCAGCAGAAGAGACTGAGCAGTGGCTAGGCAGAGAAAAATTGTAACAAACCTAGTTCCTATCTGATTCAGACATCTCATATCTTCTAATATTCATGAATCCATGGTAGAAACCAGTGAACTCGTGAGAATATTAGATAAGTTCTGAGAAATGGCAGAGGTAGAAAGACATCAGTGCTGCTAAGTGGTAAGTCAGACTCTGTCCCTACTCCTGGAATTATGGGGACAGAAATATGGTGGTATAAGTTTAAAAAAGAGAGAGAGAGAGAGAAAGAAAAGAAAAAAAATACCATTAAAATATAGAAAATTGCTTCAAATGTTTTCTGTGACGTTTATATAAAATAAAGCAAAACTTAGAAGGGAAAGTGAATGTAAGAAGTATTGATTTTTAAGCTGGGAGAGAAAAATGGATATTTTCATGCAGAAGGGAATGACTCAGGAGAAGAGGAAGCTGCTGACCAACTACTAGTTCTTTCACGGTAACAGGAGAATAGGCAGAGTACATGGATGGCACTACAAGTGGGTAATGGTAGCTATGATCTGAAAAGGCCTTTTCTGACTCAGTGGAATAAAAACAAGTACATCTATTCAAAGTAAAAAAAATGGGAAGGAGACAGTGACCATAAGTGAGTGAAGATATAAACAGTCACCCTGGAGGAAGTGAAACCAACAGCAAGTGACGGAGGAAATGTATAATTGCCAGGCAGCATTAAAGGTCAACTTAAGGTCATAATCATAGATTTAAAGTATGATATAAATATGTGTATATATATGTATATATGGTACATACACACACACACACACACACACACACACACGGTTTTATAGGCATGGACCAGGCAAAGAACTGGATTTAATTGGCCCTATGATTTAAGCCATGCAGGGCAGCTGAACTCAAAGATACCTAAAATGAGAAAGTACAGAATACAAATGAGAATGCATACCATACAAAGGAGAGGTGGTAATGAGTGAACATGGATTCTAAACGTACTTTTCATATCTCCTGAAACTCTAATCCTTCTTCTGAGCCTATGGAACTCACAGGCAGCTAGCACCAAAATCTTCATATCCTTGACCACATCTCAGAAACTTTCAATGTCCTCCACCTTCCTGGACACCCCCGTAAGGATGCAGCTTTTTTAGCCCTTTTAGAGGAGGACTCTTTTCTTCCCACACTCCTCAAATGTAAGGGAGGACTGGCAAGTGCCATTCTTATTCCATACTGCTAATTACAGAATACTCTCCCTTTGTCCTGTACAAAAACCCCCTGCTCTGAGTCACATATCATCAGGCTCCATTACCCTACTACCTTTCCTACTGTAGCCTTTTATGGCTCTACAAGGTCACCCTTTTAATTCCTTGGTAATTTTAGCTTCTGGCTCACTGTCACTCCAATACTATTTCTGTCATAATTCTTATTGATTTCAACATCCAAAAAGAAAATTCACCCGATATACTGGCCTCTTCATTTCTTGACTATTCTACATAGTAACACTGATCCTGCTCTCTTTCCTACCTGAGCTTCCTTTCCTCATGGTCACACCCTAATCAGCCATCTAAGAGTAAAGTTTAATATTTACATCTGAAGTTACATCTTTATTGTTCTTGTTGCTTTGACTTTTATTTATTTATTTTTAAATAAGATTTATGTATTTATTATGTATACAGTTCTGCCTGCATGCAAGCCTGCATGTCAGAAGACGGCACCAGATCTCATTATAGATGGCTGTGAGCCACCATGTCATTGCTGGGAATTGAACCCAGGACTTCTGAAAGAGCAGCCAGTTCTCTTAATCTGAGTTATCTCTCCAGCCTGTTGCTTGGTTTTTAAGACAGGATCACACTACATAGACTGGCTGGCCTCAAACGTACAGGCCAGCTTAGTCTGCCTGCCTCTGCCTTCTGAGTACTGGGATTAAAGATATGCACCACCATACCTGGCTTTTTTTTTTAACTTTCCAGTGAGGCTAGAAAGATGTCTTAGTATTAATTTACCTACATATTCAGGTTATATGATATAGTCTGGCTCCAAGGCTATAAGTCTATAGACTTTGTTACTGTATTGAATATTGCTGGGAGTTATAATATGTGATAGCTAATCTTTGCTGTCAAACTTGATGGAACTTAGAATCACATGGAAACATATCTGGTGTAGGAGTTCCTTCTGTTTGTGTGTTGCTTTCATTGGGTAATGAATAAAGAAACTGCCTTGGCCTAGTTGACAGGACAGAACTTAGGTAGGCAGAGTAGACAGAACTGAATTCTGGGAAGAAGGGCAGAGTGGCAGACGCCATGGATCTCCTGCCAGAGACGGATGCTGGTTAGAGTCTTGTCGGTAAGCCACAGTCATGTGGTGATACACAGATTAATAGAAATGGGTTAAATTAAGATGTGAGAATTAGCCAATAAGAAGTTAGAGCTAATGGGCCAGGCAGTGTTTAAATGAATACAGTTTCTATGCGATTATTTCGGGTTTAAGATAGCCAGGTGACCAGGACAACAAGCAGCCTGCTCCTCCTGATACACATACCTCTAGGGATGCCTATCAGGGTGTTTCCAGAAAGGTTAAGACCCACCCTGAATGTAGGTGGCACTATTCCATAGGCTGGGTTACGAACTAAATAAAGAGGAGAAAGCCAGCTGAGTACCAGCATTCATGTCTCCCTGCTTCCCGATGGTAAAAACTTCCTCATGTTCCTGCCATAATGCCTTCCTTTCATAGTAATCCATCCTGCTATGATGGACTACATCATCACAAACTGTAAGCCCAAATAAATTCTTCTTTTAAGTTGCTTCTTGTCAAGTATTTGGTCACAGCAGTAAGAAAAGTAACATATAACATAATGGTGAGTACATGTACATCCAAACAAAAAAGATATATTCTCTGAGGCACTTATCACACATGGAATTTACAGGACTAGAGTTTCTCTCAGTGGTCGTGAGAGAACTGTCAGTGAATGTGAAGCCTCAGGGCTTTATAAGGACTATACTTAGACTACAGTAAATTTATATTTAAAAAACGATTAAAAATTAACCTTAGCTTCTATAGCATATTTACCTTTTGAACTTTTGATTTTCATAATGAGACTCAACTTACAGACACACTTCACAGTTGTATAAAAATATTTTCTTAGCTTAAGTCTAAACAGATTCATTGTTTATTTTCAAAGATCTTCAAAGACCACTAATGAGCTTCAAATTGTTCCATAAAACACAGGGGTGACCATCCAAAACTCATCCTATGAATCCTCTACCCTAATAAAAAGGGAAGCTTTAGTTAATTTTCCTTGATGAACATAGACACAATATTCAAAAATCAAATTCAACAACTCATGAAAAAGATCATTCATGCCGGACGGTGGTGGCGCACGCCTTTAATCCCAGCACTCGGGAGGCAGAGGCAGGCGGATCTCTGTGAGTTCGAGACCAGCCTGGTCTACAA
>NW_004949122.1:3097658-3117017 GCF_000317375.1 Microtus ochrogaster | reverse complement strand
AAAAAAAAAGAATTTAAAGATAGTCTCCACCCAAGTGACTCTGTGATTGGCATTGAAATAGGGAGGTATTCTGGCTTAATATCGGAGGAAGTTCAATGTTAATCACTGACCTAAAATGTATAGTAATATGTTTTATTATGTAATTGCAAATATAAATATACATTTAAATATATACATATATCAACATTTAGACACACACAAACATACACATATGTATACATGTATATACATACACACAGGTACACACACATACATACACAGGCAAGCATACATACACGTACATGCATACATATACACAGAGACACACATATATACATACATGCATACATACATGCATACAAACACATGCACCCACAAATATCTCCAGTCAAGGAATCTAACCCCCAGAAACTTCTCATAAAACGTAATTATCAGGGCTGGAGAGATAGCTTGGTGGTTAAGAGTACTGACTGCTCTTCCAGAGGACCCGGGTTCAATTCCCAGCACCCACATGGCAGTTCACAACTGTCTGAAGATCCAGTTGCAGGGGATCTAACACCTTTGTACCAATGCACATAAAAAAATAAAGTTAAATAAACCATAAAATATTAAAAAAAATAAAACGTAATTATCCTGTCCTGTAAAATGAGTTTTCAGAAAGTTGCATTTAATAAATAATAGTTACAGATAATTTTCTGAGTTGAATTTATACTTTTTTTCATGATCAAACTGGTTTTATTCCAGAGACACAAAGAGGTTCAACAAATACAGATTAATGAATATAATACCACATAAACAGAATAATATATAAAAGCACATGGCCACCTCAATTGATACAACGAGGCATTCATTTATACATCTAGAAAGATGAGCAAAATCATATCTTTTTAAGGAAAATGAATGGAAATGAAATGGCAAATAAAATAAGCTAGACTTGGAAAGGTAAGTTCTTCCTGTCTATTATAAGGGGAATCCAGACAAAAACAAAGATAGTATGAAAGTAAAAGAGAACTATTACAAAACAGGAGAGAGAAAGTGAGGGAGAGAAAATATGGAGGAGCTCACATCTCTATCCAGAAGCAGGAGGTAGAAAGCACACTGAAAATGGTATGAGTCTTTTGCAACATTAAAGCCAGTCCCAAATGCCACACTTGCTCCAACAAGGCCATACCTTCTAATCCTTCCCAAACATTCCACCAATGGGGACTAAGCATTCAAACATGAGTGGCAGTTTCCCCTTCCACAGCAGATTTGCTTGCAAGTAGACTGTGCCTCAGGAATTCTCCTAGTAACAAAAATCTATCAGTGTTGGGGGGGGCATCCATGTTTTCAAACTTTATCTTATTTTATTTATTATTATTTTGGTTTTTTGAGACATGGTTTCTCTGTGTCCCTGGCTGTCCTGGAACTTGCTCTGTAGACCAAGCTGGCCTTGAACTCACAGAGATCTGCCTGCCTCTGCCTCCCAAGTGTTTGGATCAAAGGTCTTTGCCACTAATGTCTGGCTGTTTTCAAACTAAAAAAAAAAAGAGAGAGAGAGAGAGAGATTATATTTTTATTTTAAAATGTGTGTCCATGTGTTTTCTGGTAGATTATGTGTCCCCAGAAGGCAGATGTGTCAAATGCCCTGGAGCTGGGGTTATGAGCCACCTAATGTGGGTTCTGGGAACTAAACTTGGGTTTTCTGCTGCAACTCATTTCTCCAGTTCCATTTTCAAACTTTTTAAGGATTATGTTGAGGTCTGAATAAACCCCTCACTGTGAATTTCCTTAGCAGTTCTTTTTTTCTTCACATATAGTTTCCTTTCCTTCTTTTTCTTCCAAAGCTATGGTGTATGAGGCAATAGGATTTTTTTTTTAGCTCCAGTATAATCTTTTAGGACCACATTTGGTATGTGGTGGTCTACTGTTGGCCAAAATATCATTATGTGGTACATGAATGTTCTCAAATATATTAGGACTAGGTTGAGAATCGAAATGTAACATCTAATTAAATTCTTATGCCAACAATAAAGCCAGTGTTACCTAATAGACAAGGATACTGAGGCCAAGATAAAAACAACAAAACAACCAAAACCTTAAATCCAACACTTGGTCATATTATCGAGAAAATTTAAGAATTTTGACTTGAACCTAAAGCTTTCTAATGTCTACAAGCCTTTCCTCCTTCCCCACCACAGTGTTAGTCTAAATGAGTATGGAGAATCAGTCTCTGCTACAGTTCCGGGTTTCTTATGTCTCTTAATAGGAAGAAGGAAGGAGGAGAGACATGCACAGGAATGGAGCACTTCAATGGATAGAACTTAGATCAAACTTTTTAAACTCTAATTTTTCACAATGTCTGAAATGAACTCTTTAAGTTTAAGAAGTAAAGTTATGACACAAAACAGCTATATAAAATAAGATCATAACAAATCAATGGGGTAAAACTTATGACTTTTAAGAGGATGAATAATGTTCAATGCTCTTTGAATGTCACACTATATTATCAAACTTTGTAATTATAATTAAAACAAAGAGCTTGTACAACAATAAAACTGACTAGGACATAATTAAAGGCACATGAAAAAGCAGAATCATATCCAGAAATAGAACACCTTGTAAAACATGCCATAAGGCCAAGCATAAAGCTTAATTTAAAAAAATAAAAACAACTGACCTGTGAGATTAAGTCGACAGGAGGGAAATGGAAAAGGCACAAGGCTTTAAATGTGAAAAATGCAAATGTCAGGGTAAGAAAATACAATTTAAAGAAACTTAATGGAAGAGTAAAATTGAAATTCAATTTGGAGAAAACAAATTCAAGGATGAAGATTCAGTGTCAAAAGTTACTGAACAGAAAAAAAAATTTAGAAATATTTTCCATTTATTCATAAAGTATTTATTAAGTATTTGCAGCACTACTGTAGTTTCTCTGTGAGGGGGTGATGGGATTCAGGAGGCAATGTGATGGGTCAGGGAAGCAGAAGCAGATGAAGCAAGAAACCACCATGTAGCATGCATGAGGCCCCTGTGGTCTAGTCCAGTGAAAGAGTTGAAAACCTGGTGTGGTGGCACACATCTGTAATACCAGAAGTTAGGAGGTTGGAGGCAGGAGGACCAGAAGTTCAAGGTCATCTTCCACTACACAAGTTAAAGGCTAGTCTAGACTACATGAGGCTCTGTCTCTAATAAAATAAAATATAATGAAAAATGAGTAGTTAGTACCAAATTAAACAAAATCATTCAAAGAAAACATTTGAATTACCATCTCTAGCAGTAATTCCAACAAGAAATATTTAATTTACTTTGAAATTCAATGGAATCCAATTTGGAAAAAACATGATAGTAAGTAAGATCATATTGGAAGGAGAAAGGAGAACAAAGTTCAACTTCAGGAAAAGTCAAAGAGGAGACAATGATGTAGCCCATCCCAAAATTCTGGAAGAGGCATGAAGACAGAGAATATAGTCAATAATTAGAGAGCAAGAAAGTTGAGAATAAACAAGAGTTGTATTATATATAAGCAAGTATGCACAATAATTTAAACCATTAATTATATAATATATGTGCATATAAGCTATCATGGAATTAAAACCAAGTAAATATCAATGGCAAAGAAACAATAATAAATGGGACTAATCAGAGTCCATTATTATCAGAGTCAGTGCATATATTTGAGGAATTAGTAACTGGTAATTGATACACTATCTACTATGAAGTTATTCAAAATACACAGCCAAATATATATTTGGGGAAGTCACAAAATTCACATTATCCATAAAAATAAATTCCAAATGAGTTAAAGATTTCAGTCTGGAAAATATATAAAAGTATATAAAAAAGAGTCTAGTTTATCCCCAACACGCAGCCAATACACAGCATGAAAATGAAATTTAATAGTATCTTTTTAATGTTAATAGTATAAAACTAATTAAAAAGTCACTTTAAAAAGTTTTGCACCTAAAACAATACAGGCTATTGCTACTAGTTTTCATTGCTACTGGTGCAAGATGGAAAGATTCTACTACTAGTATGGTAAGACTGCACTTTGGTCACAGAACATAGAAAAGTGGAGCTGAAACTGAGCTAGAAACTTCTTCTCTCCTGGCTAGCTTTTACGGTGATAGAAAGTGTCATGCAGATTGTTATGGGAGGAAAGTCATCAACTGTCTTACTAAATAAGCCCTTTGTGCTGCATTATCAATCTAGCTGACAAGATAAGCCCATTAGTGTACTAGTGGCATGGCTGTTATTGGGATCACTAATCACTTTCTGATTAGATTAGAGGCCTGCTCTATTGGAAGAAATCAACAATAGCTAGTACAATAAACCTGGTCAAAAACTCTTGGTCAGGGATGTCACAGAACCCAGTGGGAAGATACTATTGCTACTTTAATAAATGGGTATGCATTTATCAAACTACCTGGTTTTTAAACAGGTTTATGCCTAATGATTAATGCTGTTTTCAATTTTGGTCAGAAAAGCCTTTTTTTTTTGCAATGGATGGCAGTTATTATATAGATTGATTAACTAGTCAATGTGCTGAACATTAGTGATTGCTGAATGAGAAATCTCTGTATCAGTCCTTCCAAGGCTCAAGGAACACTGTAAGAGTGAGGAAGAAGAATGTAAGACCTGGAGTAAGGAGTAAAGTATTGTAGAATATTATTTTTGGCATGACATGAACTCACCGCAACTGCAATTTCCCACAAGAGACCAACCAGTACAAGATGGGGCCCATCAAGAGGGAACCACAAGGTTCCCAAGCCTCCCTAATGAGTTATTGGCAATTACTGTCTGCTAGGGTAAGAGGATACATTTTCTTCAGTGTTGTAGACACAGCTAAGATGTCCATGTTCCTGTAAATAACTGTCTTATATTCATGTATGTAACCCTCATTAACTAATTAGGACACACACAAATAAAGACATGAAAGTAGGTGACACATTGTAAGTTGAGGAGAGGAAGGGGGCCTGGGAGTGTGGGAGGATAATGAGAAGGTAATGGGAGGATGAATATGGAAATATAGTTTATATGCATAGACGTAAATATAAAAAAATCCAAGCCAGGTGGTGGTGGCACACATCTTTAATCCCAGCACTCAGGAGGCAGAGACAGGCGAATCTCTGTGAGTTCAAGGCCACCCTGGTCTAAAGAGCTAGCTTCAGGACAGCGAGGGCTGTTACAGAGAGAAACCCTGTCTTGAAAAAGCAAAATAAAACCCAAAACTCAAAAAACAAAAAACCCCAAACCATTATCATGTATAATTAATAAACTAATGAAAAAGAATTATATGATCAATAAAAATGTTTCACAAAAGCAAAATAAGCAAATGTAGTGATATTCTGTTTGTAGTCTAACAAATAAAGCTTGCCTGAAGATCAGTGTGCAGAGCTAAGCCATTCACTATTAGACATAGAGGCCAGGCAGTGGTGGCACACGCCTTTAATCCCAGCACTCAGGAGACAGAGGTAGACAAATCTCTGTGAGTTCAAGATCACCTGGACTACACGAGATTGAATCTGTCTAAAAGAGAAACAGAGCTCACACAAAGGAGGTGTGACAGGAGTAAGCTCAGAAGCAGTCTGAGGATTCATAGAGACAGGATTGTCCCTTTAGTCTGAGCATTGCTAGAGGTAAGAACTAGTGGCTGATTGCTCTGTTTTTCTGATCCTTCAGTTTTCACCCCCTAATATCTGACTCCAGGTTTTTATTACTACGACCAATTAGAATTCGTGCTACAAGCAAATCTGATATCAAAACTAACAACTTAAAAATACCACAAAGGGGTAGAAGTCCAACAGAATAGAAAAAAATGTTTGCCATTTTAATAATAAAGAATGAGTATATAAAATACAAATAAATAAATATTTTTATGCTGCACATAAATAGGATGTTTTGAAAGCATATCCAACCAGTGTTTTATCACATGGGAGGGTAACTACAGAATTAACAATAATATACTGGATGCTGTATGTGCACATACCACGACCCCTAACAGGCACACAGTCAAATCTACCTATCCACTCTCACACACAAATAGGAAATGTATTAAAAATTGAAACATTAAATAAATAATGAATTATTTTTAAATATAATAAACCAAGAGAAAATACTGCAACCTCTTATAAGACACCAGAAGGCACATATAGAAGCCTGCAGGTTTGGACAAATGCTGGCTCAGATGATGTTTCTGAACTTGCTCAACACATTATTTTCCTATTATGTCAGACCCTCTCCTGCCTTTAATACTCACATCCAGGTGGTGTGGGCCTCTATTTACTTTAGGAGTACTCACCATAGGGTTCCAACCAGATCTGCCAGAAAAGCACTAAGGTTGTTAAGACGCACCAAGTTCAGAGGAGACAAAATGCTAATCCCCGAGCCATAGAGCTTATAGGAGGACATAGTATGGCAATAATACATCAGTACTACTCTCAATGACATTCAGGGCCTCAGTCCTCACAACTGTAAAATAGGGAATACACCTGTGAACTACAAATAAAAAGAACTGTGCCCTGCTATGCTATCTACAGTTTTAATGGCATATTCCACTCATAGTCACTAATCTTGGTTTTTAGGTTTTGATCTCATAGACAGGAAGCTTTTAATTTTTTAAATCCAGTTAAATGACAGTTAAAGATAGGTAAATAAATAAGGAGAATTCACACACCTATTATCCTAGCACTTAGGTGACTGAGTTTCAGGCCAGTCTGGGCTACATAGTGAGACCCTGTCATTGGAGGAAAAACAAAACCCCAAACCAAAATAGAATAAACAAACAACAAGAAGAGGGATAACCTCAGGTACTCATCTCAGATGTGGGACAGAGAGAATAACCATCAGAGTCCTTAGAGTGCTGAGAGGCAATCTGAAGAAGAAGAGAGGAACTTCTAGGAAAAGAGAGGACTTGGATAAAGATCCCAGGGAAATGAGAGAGAAAGCTCTATTAGGGAGAATGCAAAGGTCTGAGGTAGGCATGTTGGGAAAAGGGTGTTGTGACTCAGTCAAAAACAACCACAAAGGAGAATAGAAGATGATGTCAGAATAATACAGGCGTATGTGATCGGGGTGGAGGGGATGGGGCTTAGTGGTCCTTAAAAGTTAGCCTAAAGCCTAGGAGGAGAGGATTTAACTTTCCACAGAGCACTGAAAATTCTTGTTCCTGTGTTAGTAACAGTTTGTAGAAGAGAAGGGACACATCAAGAAAAAGAGGGTATTGGAATAGTGCAGAGCAATGTTCTCAGCCTTCTTGATGCTACCATATTTTAATAAAAACACTTCATCATGTGGTGATCCCCAACCATAAAATTATTTTTCATTGCTACTTCATAACTGTAATTTTGCTACTGTCATGAATCATAATATGGTGTAGGAGGTCCTTCTGTCTTTGTGTTGCTTTTATTGGTTAATAAACTGCCTTGGCCTAGTTGACAGGGCAGAACTTAGGCAGGTGGGGGAGACAGAACTGAATGCTGGGAGGAAGAAAGGCAGAGTAGGAGAGACACCTTGGAGCCGCCAGAATCTGACATGCTGAATCTTTCCCCGTAAGCTACTGCTATGTGGCGATATAAAGATTAATAGAAATGGGTTAAATCAAGATGTGAGAGTTAGCCAATGAGAGGCTAGAACTAAAAGGTCAAACGGTGATTTAATTAATACAATTTCTGTGTGGTTATTTTGGGGCTAAGCTAGCCGTGCGGCCAGAAGAACAAATGGGCCTGCTCCTTGCACCAATAATACAAATATCTATGTTTTCTGATGGTCTTAGGTGACCCCAAAGTGTCACAACCCACAGGTTGAGAATCACTGGTCTGGGCAAGGCAGAAACAATGAAGATAGTAGAAAGTGACTTAATCTAATGACTCAACACTTCGAAGGTAGACTCAACAAGACATATGACAGATTGAACATAAAATGTAAGAGAATCAAAGGTAACTTAGGGTTCTTGCCCTGGGCTTCTAGAATAATGAAACTACTTTTTACTGAGATGGGATAGGTTATTGGAAATGTAGCTTTGAAATAAAGCTCTGTAGCCTTCAACTTTTCAGAGGTTAGAAAGATAATGAGAAACTATGGGGGAAAGCTGAAGTGGAAAAAAGTTTCAGTAAGGTAAGACGAAGTAAAGATGAAGTGTGTTATACGTTTAGTGAAGAAAGCATTAACAAAAAAACTGACAGTGTAAGATGCTGTTGAAGGAAGACAGAGAACTGATTCATTCACTGGTTAGCAATGTGAACGTTAGTGTTGAACTAGTTTGGCAAGGGGACATCAGTGGAGAAGAGTCCTAATTAGTACAGATTCAAGGCCTAATTAGTAAGAAAAGAAAAAAAATGAGTCATTGATTGGATAACTGTGGAGGGATAAGAGTTAGAAAGATTTCGATAGAGTCAAGAGACTCTGGCGAATACAGCCCCTTGTATCGCTGCATTTCCAATACCAAAAAACAAAACAAAAACAAAAACACAGTACCTGGCATATACTAACTGAATATTTGTTGATTGACTGAAGTCATCAGATATTTTATCAAGAAGCAGCTTCTAGAAAATAGAGTAAAATATTAGGGTTCTTGGTTCAATACGGAAATCTGGCCTTTTACTTTACTGCTATGACTGAAAACTTCCTAGACCCTTACACCTAAAATAGATGTCCCAATGTTGTGGAACAATCTTTTTGTACTGTGAAGATGTGTCTTTGCCAAGGTGCCTTCTGACTGGTTTAAAAAGAGTTGAATGATAATAGCTAGGCAGGAAGGGGTTAGATGGGACTTCTGGACAGAGAGAGAGGGAGGTGATGAATCTCGGTGTGAGAGAGACACCAGAGGACATGGAGAGGAAACAGGAGGTGAAAGATAAAAGAGAGCTAAAAAGCCACAAGGCAAAATGTAGACTAATATAAATGGGCTACACCTTATTTAAGTTATGAGCTAGTGGGACAAGCCTAAGCTATAGGCCGAGCTTCCATAATTAATAATAAGTCTTAGTGTCATTTTTTGTGAGCCACCAATCCAAAGGAAAGTCCAACTACATCCCATAATTTGAGAACAAGGACAGGATTTGACAAATCCCTTTTAAGTATATATGTTCAGTTCTAGATATATAACATCATCTCTCCAACGACTTCCTATATCTGAGGCCCCTGTTTAATGACTATGAAGCCAGCATAAGACGTGCATAACATCACACAGCCTCTTCCCACAAACAGTACCAGACACCTGGATATCCATTTGCAAAAGAATGAAGAGGGGCCTCACTTCCTATACAAAAGTAAGCCAAAATGGTTAGACTGAAATGTAAAGACTAAAATTACATACTCGTAGAAAAAACTATAGGGGTAAATTAATGTGATCTCGATGGTGACAGATCATAAAGACAATGACAATAGAAAAGAACTAAGTTCTTTTCCGCAAAGGCAACTATCAAGACAGTGAAAGGGCAGCTCACAAAACTGGAGATTTTCAAATCACATATGTGATAAAGTCTAATATCTAGAATGTATAATCAACTCTTTTGTTCTTTTTCTTCATTTTACTTGTGTGTGTGAGCACATTTACACAGGCGTCTGTGTGCATACAAAGGCCTCAAGCTATTTCTGGGAATCTTCCTTAATTTATCTTTCATTTCTTTAAATTATTCATTTATGAATAAATAAATTTATTTATGTATATGTGTGCTTGTCTGAATGAGTTTATATGCAGCGCATGCACGCAAAGAGGGCTAGAATTACAGTTGATTGTGGGCTATGATGTAGATGCTGGGAACTGAACCTGGGTCCTCTGCAAGAGCAGTAAGAACTGTTAACCACTGAGCCATCTCTCCAGCTCCCCACCTCATTGTTTTTAGGTAGGATCTCTTACTCAAACTCAGAGCTCATCAATGTAGTCAGTCTTCATAACCAGCTTGTCCTGGGGATCCTGTCTCCACTCTAAGGTTGTAATTATAACTTATATGAGTACTAGGGTACTTGCACCCCAAGTGTTTTAACCACTGAGCTATCTCTCCAGGCCCCTACTATAATCAATTCTTACAATTCAACAACAAAAAGGCAACACAATTTAAAAATAAGCAAAAGAAATTTTTCTTCAATAGAAATTTTATTTATTTATTTATTTATTTATTTATTTATTATGTATACAATATTCTGTCTGTGTTTATGCCTGCAGGCCAGAAGAGGGCACCAGACCGCATTACAGATGGTTGTGAGCCACCATGTGGTTGCTGGGGATTGAACTCAGGACCCCTAGAAGAGCAGGCAATGCTCTTAACCTCTGAGCCATCTCTCCAGCCCCTTCAATAGAAATTTTTAAAAAGAAAATACCAAATAGCCAAGAAATATATGAAAGCTGTTCTATACCATCAAGTCATTATGTAACTGCAAATCAGAGCCATACTGAGATACTACTTGAATCCAGTAGGGCAGATGTCTACAACTTAAAACAATGAAAACAACAGGACTACCACTGCCAACAACAAAGAAACTAACACAAAATAACGAGTGTTAGAGAGGATTCAGGGAATTTTCAGATACTGGTATGGAAAACAGTTTGGTGGTTCCTTAAAAAACTCAAAGGCTGACAATTTAACCAAACAGAGTTATTATCTAGCATGCACCAGCTCCTCAAAATAATCCTTAATACCACAAATCAAACACCTTAAACAAAAGAATTACCATATAGTCCAGCAATTCTATTCTACCTTTACATACCAATGAACTGAAAATAGGTATTAAACAAAAACTGTATACAAATTCTCTTAACAGCAGTTTAGAAGATCCAGAAAGTACAAATGACCCAAATGACACCAACTGATGAAAACAAAGTGTGGCAAATTCATAATTCAACCAGAGAAAGAAATGAAGTATTGACACACACTATGACATGCAACGAGTCTTGTAAACATTGCACTGAATGAAAGAACATGCGCGCGCGCGCGCGCACACACACACACACACACACGCACACACACACACACAAGGTTTCTATGAAATGTTTAGGATAGAAAGCAAAAATGGTTGTTGCCAGGAATTTGGAAAGAAAGGAATGGAGAATGACTGCCTAGTGGGATACAGAGTTTCTTTTGTGGGTGATGAAAATATCTGAGAATTAGATGTGGTATTTGCAAATTCTATGAATTTATCGAAAACCACCAGTTAAAATAATTAATTTCACCTCAATTTAAAAAAAAATTACGAACTCAGGCCTTGCATCTGAGAACTTAGTCTAAGGACACAGCTCATCCAGTCATCCATGCTCCTCCACACACCACAGGAGAACTGCATCAGCAATGGCTATTCACCCTTCAGGTATGGTACCTAACCACTGTTTTTATGTGAGAATTCTCACTGCTGCAAACGTACATACAAATTTCTAAATAAAATTATTTTCTAATAATAGAGTTTTGGTACAAATCATATTGAAGCTATGTTTGCTTCATATATATGTTGCCATCCTATATATGTGTGTGTGTGTGTGTGTGTAGTATTTATATATACTACATGGTATACACACACAACCCCCCCCCACATATATACTATCCATCTAACTGATATATCAGTGATAGCTGTGGGTCTCATCCCTACAAGATACTATTTCTATGTGCAAAAGAGTACAGTAATAAAGTTTATGCTTTCAATGAATAAACACCATTTTTCACTAATAATCTTTGGCATTTCCCACTTTCTATGCTTTCTGTGCCTTTTGTTTGCTTATTTTGTTGTTTTTGTGAAGACTGCAACTCTTAGACACACTGAATTAAAACTGACCTTTAAAACCTCCCATGCCAGACTAAGATCGCCAATGAAGAAGAAATAGAATGGGTATATTCATTTGCATGACAACCAGTCTTTTTTTCTTATTGATTTTTATTGAGTTCTACATTTTTCTCTGCTCCTCTCCCTGCCTCTCCCCTCCCTTTCAACCCTCACCCAAGGTCCCCATGCTCCTAATTTACTCATGAGATCTTGTCTTTTTCTACTTCCCATGTAGATTAGATCTATGTAAGTCTCTCTTAGTATTCTGATTATTGTCTAAATTCGCTGGGATTGTGATTTGCAGGCTGGTTTTCTTTGCTTTATGTTTAAAAACAACTTATGAATGAGTACATATGATAACTGTCTTTCTGTGTCTGGGTTACCTCACTATAAATGATGTTTTCTAGCTCCATCCATTTTCCAGCAAAATTCAAGCTGTTGTTATTTTTTTTCTGCTGTGTAGTACTCCATTGTGTAAATGTACCACATTTTCCTTATCCATTCTTCGGTCGAGGGGCATTTAGGCTGTTTCCAGGTTCTAGCTATGACAACCAATGCTGCTATGAGCATAGTTGAGCACATGTCCTTATGGCACGACTGAGCATCCTTTGGATATACACCCCAAAGTGGCATTACTAGGTCTTAAACAGTGACTCTGAACACTCGCAGTACAACATTTATACATTCTCTCCCACCTCCCATTCTTTCTTTCTGGACAGAGTCTCACTCTTCCACCCTGTCTGGCTTGGAACTGGTGTAGACTAAGGCAGACCTTGAAATCACAAAGATCAGGGGCTGGAGGGATGGCTCAGTGGTTAAGAGCATTGCCTGCTCTTCCAAAGGTCCTGAGTTCAATTCCCAGCAACCACATGGTGGCTCACAACCATCTGTAATAAGGTCTGGTGCCCTCTTCTGGCCTGCAGGCATACATGTAGATAGAATATTGTATATAAAATAAATAAATATTTAAAAAAAAAAAACCAGCCTGGTCTACAGAGCTAGTTCCAGGACAGGCTCCAAAGCCACAGAGAAACCCTGTCTCGAAAAACCAAAAAAAAAAAAAAAAAAAAAAAAAGAAATCACAAAGATCTACCTGCTTCCCTTTTCCAAGTGCTGGGATCAAAAGCCTGCACCATCATGCTCAGTTTTCACAAGTCTTTTTGATACCAAAGTGTGTTCAGTTCTCTTTCTCTCTGATCTCAACGAGGGCATGCACCTCCAATTTACAGCCACCCCATCAATGATAATGATTTCAAAGAATGAAAATATTCACAAGTATGTAACTGGAAAAATCAAGTTCTAATATCAAGTTAACTGGAAAAAAATACTGCAAAACTGCTCCTGGGAATCTGACAAACACATATTTCCTAGCACAGCCAAATACTCCATTTTTAATATGCAAACAATCTGGTTTTTGTTCATCACTTGAATGGAAGGATGATGTCAGGGTTACTGGAGCCCAGATCACTACTGGCCTTTAGAAACTCTTGCCTTTCTAGATAAGCAAGAGACAGCCAAATTACTAACATCTAAAACAAGTCCTTCAGGAGTCTTCAGGTCCTAGAAAAATACCTCATCAGTGAAAAGCAGTCTTCAAAACAAAATGCAAAGAAAACCTCCTCTACAACGGGGAGACAAGTGATCAGGGACTGTCTAGCTACTTCTCTGAGAAGTCAGTAGTGTTTGGGTACTCAACATACTGAGTATCTGCTATATAGCCATAGATACCAGCCCCTCCCTTACCACATCTTCTCAGATAAACTTTTTGAAATTTTTGTCGATCTAGGCTGGAAATAAAGCACAGAGGCAGAGCACTGAGCATATGCAAAGCCCTGAGTTCAATCCACACTGCACGGAGACACAGATGATTTTGAACATTCATTATTTTCTTAGGGTGTACTTATTTCAATCTGGTTTCTACCTTTTCCATTCCAGAATGGCTCTTGCTGAGGACAAAGATGTCCATCTTCCAAAGTTCAACAGATTATTTTCAGTGAACTAAACTACTTTTTCTTTGGGGAAGCACTATCTTTTTTTGCCTTTACGGCATACCCTAAACTACAATTAGATTTTTTTTTTTTGAGACAAGGTTACTCTGTGTAACAACTCTGGTTGTCCTGGATTTGTTTCAGTCCTCTCAAGTGCTGGAATTACAGATGTGTACCACCACTGCTTGGTTACTACAATTAAACTTTTAAAGAAAACATATAAAACAAAGATCAGATATGTGTTACTATTATAAAATATTTTATTCATTTATTGTTATATGTGTATGGGTATTTTGCCTGAATGTACATGTAATCATGTGTGTGCTGGTGCCTGTGGAGGCCAGAAGAGGGCATTGGACCCCTTGGAACTAGAGTCATAGTGAACTGGCATCTGGGTGTTGAGTCATCTCTCCAGCTGCAAGTATAGTTTACTTTTAAAAATCTCATTTAAGTACAGTGCACTTGCCTACATGCAAACCAACTTTTTCTGCCTAATTGAATCAGAAACTCCATAGTATGTATTCAGTTGTCACATACCTAATATCAAGCAAGGTGCCACCTCATGGTATCTTCCTATTTACTTTTCATTATCTTATTCTAAAACAACAACAACAACAGCAACAAAACACCAAAATTCTGAGCCCTGTTCTGTTGCTAATCTTGGGTCAGTGGCTCTCTTTCCACTAGTCAGTGGAATCATCTGAGGAGTATTTAGACAAGGCTGCCAGCACTAAAAAGACTGCTACTTAGAAGCCATCTAGTACTTCAAAAGCAAGTACCTGGCCATCCAGAGCTATCTGGCTAGACACCGACTACAAAACCAAAATACCACCACTACCACCACACAACACAAGCACACAAAACAAACAAACCCAACACTGCAATTAAGACCAAATAAATACAAACAAATTGCTCAGATGAAACTCAGCATTAGATTTTTTTTTTTAAAGTGTGTATGTGTGTGTGTAAAAATGTGTTCAGGGGGGTATATGTGGTACATATGCACATATGCATGCTGGTGTGTGTGTCCATGTTTATACAGAGAAGCCAGAAAAGGTCAACAGGGTCCCTCACTAAACTTGGAGCCATGCTAGTGGCTAGCAAACTCCAGTGACCCTCCTGTCTCTGTCACAGCACTGGAGTTACTGATGACTGTACTGTCATGCATAGATTTTGACATGGACACTGGAGATTCCAATTCAGGTCCTCATACTTGTGCAGTTATCTCCTCAACCCCAGCATTAATATTTTTTTTTTAAAAATTATTCAGTGTTTCCAATGTAAATCCAAGAAGAAAATCACACTCTCCCTTGACCAGGGATTATACATACATTCAAAATCACACAGCATTAGGTCAGCAAGTTGGTTCAGCTGGTAAAGCACGTGTACTCAAGCTTGAGTTTGATCCTCAGAACTGTGTGGAACATCTCCATGCATCTTCAGGGCCAGCACTCCTACTGTCAGATGGGAGATGGAGACAGAGAAAACCACCAGAAGCTCATGGGCCACCAAGCCTAGAGGTGGCAGCGCAGGAAAAACAACAAAGACCCTACATCAACAAGGATATCCAACTCCTGAAAGTCATCTTTTGACTTCCACACGTGCACGCTCACTTGCAAAATACAGAAGCAGAGGCAAAGCAGGGCAGGCAGAAGTTTTAGGGTGTGGCTGACTGGGGCCAGTTGGGACTTAACCTCTGATCACTGTTGCTTTACAAGAAAGAGCTTAACGTGTCATTCATTTTCTCTCTCTTCAAAAATCTTGATTTAAACATATTGGCAACTAGAGCAAAATTAATGATGAAACCACCTCATGTACAAAGTAAAACATCGGTGGGAAGATTCGACACTGGCCTGTTAGTTTGAAACCTCTACAATGACTAATTTCACCCATACACTTCAACTTAAACCTAAAAATGTATGTCTCCAGTTCTATGCTTTTCCCCGCATGTGTTCTGAACTGTCAAGTGCTTACATGATATGTTTAAATGAAAGTATAGCATCCCAATGAGAATGATGACTTATGTCCACCTCAAAACTATCCTTTTGATGGCCTCTATTTCAGGTTACAACTCCACTATTCACAGTTTTGGGCAAACTAGTGCTCTGGAATTCATCCTAGGATGGTTCTTTTTTAACCCTTAACATTTGTGCCATTATCTTCTAAATGAGTGGTTCTCAATGTCCTAATGCTGTGACCCTTTAAATACAGTTCCTCATGTTTTGGTGACTCCCAATCACAAAATTATTCCATTGCTATTTCATACTGTAATTTTGCTACTATTATTAATAGTAACCTAAATATCTGCTATGCAGGATATCTGATATGAAGACCCAGGGGGTCTTGACCTACAGGTTGAGAACTGTTGTTCTAAATCCTATCGACCATGACTCTTAAATACATTTCATACATACATGTATTTCTTTCTAGCTTATTGCTATCATCCCAGTCCCAGTTATCATCTTTTAATGTTTTAGCTACCTTGTTCAAATCATTTTTTCCATATGATGATCTTTCACAAACATATTTGGTCCAGTAATCTTATTTCTATCAATTTAACCCACAAGTATACTCATACACATATGAACTGGCATATTTACAGTGCTCTTTATAATAAATTAAAAACATTTACATGCTCATCAATAGGAGAACATATACATCAAAATGGATAAATTCCCAAGGGACTATTAAAATAACAGAGCACAGTGGGTTACCATTTGTGTAAACAGGATGCCTATCCAAAAAAAAAAAGTTCAGAATGGTAAACAAAACTATTACCACTGTCTATCTATTCAGAGGCGTAGAGGAAATAGTAGCTGAACAGAAGATACTGTGATATAAAGGACCTGGAGAAAGGCCCAACACTGCTGGTTTAAGTCCCTGCATGAGTCTAGAGGTCAGCTGGACTGAGAAATCAATCAGTAACAGAGAGCTTCCACCTACTTCCCTACTCGTTTTATATCATTCTGCCCCTAACTCTTCAAGTTCCAGCCATACTAGCTTCTGGGTTCCCAAGAAAAAACTATTCTTTTAGGATTCACAGTTCTTCCTTCTGTGTAGAATACTGTCCCCCAAGCTTTACTTAGCAAGTCTGTACTTATCCTCTGAGTCCATCGCAAATGTTACTTCCTCCAAAGAAACATTCCTCAGTTTCCAGACTAGGTCAAGATGAACATTTTAGGTACTCAGGGAAACCTGTACTTCGCCTTTCAGAATCTAACACAGCTGTAATGAGATAACTGTATAATCACACGTTTACACCAGTTACCTCTTTAGACTACACAGACCAGAAATGCAGATATCATACCAGTTGCTTTTATCTTTGTCTTCCTAGACCTAACCTGCCATCCAGTTAACAAAGTAGGCTGCCACATATAAAATGAGCGACTTCTCTTGCCCTAAGGTTAGGAAAGCAGACAAAGTCAACATGTCAGCAAACAAGGGCAATGCAGTCCTGGGATTAAGGACAGTCATTTTACTGTGATTAAACAGTTTACAATAGTAGTTTTCAACTATGGAAAACATGACCCTTTCCGGGGGAATACAACTTGGGGGCCGAATGACCCTTTCAAAGGGGTTACCTAAGAACACCAGAAAACACAGATATTACCGATTCACAACAGTTGCAAAAATTACAGTTATGAAGCCGCAATGAAATAATTTTATGGGGTCACCACAGCATGAGGAACCATATTTAACTGATGCAGCATTGGGAAGGTTGAGAACCACTGGTCTAGAAGCGCTTCTGATTGTCATTAAGTATATGTGTAGTACTATACTAGTAGCTAGGATTTTAAGTCAGGAACATGGCTAACCATCCTCTATTGCACAGGCTAGCCCTCCATAACAAAGTATTATCTGATGTAAAATGTCAATAGTACCATGGATGAGAAACCCTGATAGGCAATACTTAAAACTCAATCCTACTCCTTGCTCTGGCGGGGTGTGTGTGTGTGTGTGTGTGTGTGGTGTGGTGTTGTTACTTTTGTTGGGGGTGGGGTGGGGTGGTGACCGAAAGGACGGTCAAGAAGAGTGTCAGAGTTGAAAAGCTTGAGTTACTTGTTGAAAGCTGACAAAGGCCAGATCACTCGGAACTATCCTGATCAGAACTGAGTCGCTGAGTTTATCACCTTCAAATATCCTGTACTCCATAATCGTCCAACCCCTTTATTCTCTTCCTGCTCAGGCAAAACTTCCTTTCTCTCAGGATACTTGGTTTCGCTGAACCTCACCGCCAGATGAATTCAGACCAAGATAAAGTCAGACAGCCCCTTCGCTATGTAGAATGCTAAGCACAGTGACAGTTACAATGTGCAAATCTTATGCATGGAAGTAAAGCAGTAACTGTTTACTCTTCAGGCTGTCAGTGTATAAAGCTATCACTGAATCCAATAACAACACTGGTCCTGGTAAAGACTTCTCCAAAGGCTTTCTATTAAAACAGACAAACAAAACGCACCAAAACTTTGTATTCCTGATCTGAGCTTCCAGATTGCATAAAAGATCCAAGGTCCCCTCTCCCCCAGTATTTCATGACATAAGTCTGTCAGAAATGACCAGAAAGCCTTTTGAATGCAATAAACGTAAATAAATCGCGTGCAAATCAGAAGCCATCTGTAGAATTTTTTTTATTAAAAAAAGCTTTCAGTAATGGAGACCAGTGAAGGAAATTGAGATAATTTTTAACAATGCCAAGGAAAAAGCCCTGTGTTTTACTACAACACGAGTCTGCTGCCTGCTTAGCTGGACGCCCATGCTCTGACCTAGTATGGCAATTTTTAGGGTCCCTGGGCTTGATGCTCTGTTTACAAGAAACTGAGGCCAGACACTAAAGAAGAACAAAGAAAAATGCCTGGCACCAAAGAGGCGGGGGACGTTTTGTACATAAATGAAGATCCGAGGAGGAACTCTTCTTAGATTTTGAAAGGCACTACAAAGCATTCCCTTCGCTAGCGTGTTAACGCATTTATTCTGTGTTTGCAAACTATTTTCTACAAAGAAAATGTCTTATAATTTACAAACAGTAATCTGTCTCCCCCACCATCACTCCTCCTCATTTGTAGAGCATCGAGAGGGATAAAATTTCTTTAGGCTTTATCAGAGTGGGAGGAATGGAAATAATGTGAGCACTACACAGTTCCGAGGCAACATCAACTCCAAGCCCGGCCAGCTGGTTTCCATCGAGCGGTCCCCAAGGAGAACGCCCCTCCAAGGCGGCGGCCAGGCCGGCGCGACCGTGGGAGCCGCCGAGGCCCTCGCAGCTCAGCCACTCGGCCGCCCTCTACCTTTGTCTCAGGTGCCCCTGTTCCCCGAGTGGCTGAGATCCCGCCCGCAGCCCCGAACGGGTGACACATCCTTCTTTGGCCAAGTCTGGCCGAGGTCGGGCAGGGGGCGGGGAAGGAAAATAAAGCCTCAGCGCCGAACGACGTGACTCTCAGTTCTTCCAGAACGTTGGCATTTGCTGCCTTGCCAAGCTTTCCTGTTAACGAGTTCCCGGGCCGGGCGTCCCGCGAGGTGGGAGGCGCCGGTCACCCTGTCCCCCGGCCTTCTCGGCGGGACACTCGGGCCAGCGCTCTCCTCCGCCGCCGGCCCCGGGAGTCCTCCGGCGAGCCTGCGCTCCACCCGGAGTCCCCGCACCGCGCGCGGCCCCTGCGGCCAGGCC